>NW_023396832.1:0-108649 GCF_011125445.2 Fundulus heteroclitus | reverse complement strand
AGTACCACTTGTCCGAATGCGTTTTGACCCTCTTACGCTGCGCTAATAACATCTCTGACTTTAAAACAATAACATTCTAGGGGTTTAATAATAATCCTGATTGCTTTTAATCTGAAAGTTTTTTCTAAGCGCTCCGCCAATGTGTATGTTTCTAATGCGTGTTTGTGTTTTTAATTATGTGCAGGAAAATCTGATGTGAAATGCAGAAGGGGTGTCTGCCAACTCATCTTGTTTCGTGTTGCGGTCCATTGAAGGTTATCCGATGCCTCTGTCTTTGCCCCCGCAATTAGTTGTCCATTTTCAGTCCTCATGTCTCAGTTCAGTACCACAACATCGTTCCAGGACGATCATTGTCCATGAATCTTCTTTCTCCCATCGTTGTGTCTGAAACCACAAGAATTCTGCCAGCATTTTGCCAATATGGATTTTGTCCAAAATCAAATTGTCTTATAAAAGAATTGTCCATCTCCATCCGTAGTGTAGTGTAAATAAGTTGAAAGAAAAAAAATCAAAAACAAAATTACAAGAAAACTGTCTCAAAACAAAATCAACCACATCGTTCCCTCTAAACAAAATTATTCTTGAAGTTCTTCACCTTTACCCCAGATCTTGATCCCTTAAAAATTTATCCAAGCCAAAATATTTTACAGACAGTTCAACCTCTTTGTATAGTTCATTAATAAAAAAAATTTCTCTTAACCTTGTAGCCATCACATCCCCATTAAACTCTATGCAGCTTCTGCAAAAATTACTGATTTTTTTTTTTTTTTTTTTCTAAATTTGATTAAAAACTGGATTAGGCAGGAGTCAAGTACATCACCTTTTTCTCCGTCCTCTGGACCACTGTGGCACCGCTTGGTACTAACTTGTCTCTGAGAATGCCTAAAAAGAGACTAAAATCTCTCCGTTAGCACATTCCAATTATATAGGACCAGGTTTCCTTGCAAGAAAAAGCAGAGAACAGATATAAATGTTAATGTGAGTCAGTGGAGAGTGGAACAGTTGGAAGAGGTACATGAACATTTCCAAAGCCACCTTCTTACCGCTAGAAGGATACTGAATACTGAATTGTACTTTATAACTAAATTTGCCTTGCCTTGCCAAGAAGGTCTCAATATTACCTGTCATAAGTTTGTTAAACTTAGCATAATTTAGTCACTTTTGTCAATCCCTGCACGTCCATTTTAGATCATGACTTCTTACCATACGGCCTGAAAGAGCTCACTTTCCAGAGTCTTCTGTCGGAACAAAAGTGGCTCTACAGTTTCATCTCACATCATCTAAAAGAAGTACTCAGAGAAAAACAATTCTGTTAGTGTATTAGGTGACAAAAGAAAACCTGGTCTTTTTTTAGTGTCTTGGTTCTTAACGTGATGTGTCTAAGTTCTTGGTTGGTCCAGGGGAGGTAGGAATCTCTTGTTCCTTTTCTTTCAGCGTTTTGTATTAAAAACTTCTCCTTTTCTTAAATTATCTGCCAAACAACCTTAATGTTGTCACTTTTTTGCCGCTGGTGATGTAAAAATTAAAGCAAAGGAATCATTTAACAAAGAATAATCAAAAATGCACAAAACAATAAAAACCCGAAAGTAAAAAGTCTCCCCAGGAGTGCATTATGTGTGTTCCAATATCTTATAGCATTCTTTTGATTTCTTTCTAGCTCTTTCGATCATGCAAACTTAGTTATTAATGCTTTTCAATCTTAAATGGTCAAGGGTGAAACTTTAAAGCAACCATTTTCTCTTTCAGGCTTTTGAGCTTCTAGTGTTTTTCTATACATGATAGAGTTTTTCCCCATAATTCAGCACATTGAGAAGCTGGCTTTATTTTATTTTTTTCCCTCTGACATAGTTTTCGTGCCCCCAGGCCAGAACACACAGACCCAGCCTTGCCATAACATTCAGATGTTTACATCATGGTCAGATTTGTTTATCATATCTATTGTCCTGTTTCAGGTTAAACTGTCCCTCTGAGGCTTGCCTCAGCTCAGCATAACTAATAACATCAGATGCTTTTGTAACCGATGACATGCTTAATGTGGCCTTGTGATATCTTAACACTTCTCAAATTTCTCATTAGCTGCATTCAAATCCCCAGTAAAAAGAAATAAAATAAATTAATACAGAACCCTTAGAAAAGCAACCATATTTAGTCCCATACAGTTTGTTTAAAGCACAGTTTGTCTCATCTATTTAAATCAAAAATCATGTATATCTTAATGCTCTTAAATTCTTCTTTTAGGCAGCTGTAAAATCCTTAGTTAAAAATCTCCCCTTTAAACATATCCCATCCAGTTCCATTTCTCCCAAACATTCTCCCATATGCTCCCCATATGCTGTTTGCCATTTTATTAATGTTCTAAAATTACAATATAAAAGCTTTTCTCTGTTATTATTTCAGCTGTCATGAATTCATTGACAAACACAAGCCAAGCACAATCTAATAGCATAACTGAATACAGCCCCAACACCTCTGGTTACTGTTCTGCATAATTAAGCTCCAAACAACAACAAAAACCTTTATCCCTAGTCCCAAGTAGTTCCTACAGCCCTGGGATATTTTCTGTTTAAGACACGTTAACATCTCTCAGTGTAACAATTTAATTTGGCCGGATGTTTAATGTGGAAGAAAACAAACTGTTATTGAAATCTCTCTTTACCTTTTCATTCAGCTTTTAGTTAACGTAGTTCATGATTAAAAACGTCATTTGAATTACGGAGCTGCAGTTCTCCCAAAACAAATGAACATTCTGAAACCATGAACATCACACAGAACGAACGTTTAGTTACATACGATACACAAATACATACATTTACATACAAAGATGACATTCAGACAGACAAACACGTGCAGGCCTGCTTTTTCTGACTGTCTTAAAATGTTCTATGTTTTCATAGTTTTTTAAACGTCTATAGCAACGCCGAAAGATGTATTTTCAACATGTTAAGTTCCCGCTTAGTTTAAAAGTGGAGAGCTTGCGCTGGCTACGACCGCCCGAATGTTTCGTCCAAACACGGTTTTACCTCATTCAGCCCCGCAAGGATACAACTCTGTGTCTCGCAGACACCTGGACGCTTACCCCTTTTATGAAAGTTATACGTTGCATTTAATAGTTTACGAACAATTTTATATCCACACCGGGAGTTCCAGTCGGTCCCCACGTAAAACGCATTCCCCGGTGCAAAACGCCCTTTTAGTTCCGTTTCCGTTTCCTTTTTATTTTTTATTTTATTAAAAACTTTCGCTTTTCTTTTTCTTATTAATCCAACTGCCCCCGACCAACTGGTTGCACTTTGAACACCCCCCTGCGCCAAAAACCCCCAAAACAAAACAAACACAAAATACATTTATCTGTAACCTCACTTACACACAAAGACCCATTTGCACACACACACACAGACACACTCAATATCCGCGGATCAAGCAGTCCTCTCCCCCACTCACTCTGAACTCAATAATCTCATTTCAACAGACACAATATATTGTACAAGACATGACGAAGGCAACAGTATCAGACAGACAGCTTGCGCGCAAACTTTCAACATTCTGTTCACATATGCTGAAGCCGTCTCCCCTGCCCAACGTGTAGTGTCATTTAAAAAGGCCAGAATCCGTACTTACTGGATAAAAATGTCCTCAATGTGCTCCAAAGTTGCCGTGCCACTGGGGCCAAAGGGGCAGCTGTTCCTAGTACGTCAGTTCCAGCAGAGACTTCAACCGCATGTACCTCTTGTGGTTCCAGGTATGCTGATAAGCCAGTCCTCACATCACCAATAGCCAATACATACCCGCTTAAAGTCTCCACGATGCTTTGATCCAAAGGTGCGCCCCTTTTCTGGGATCAGGGAACATGTGCCTCAGATGAACGTTGTCAGCACATGAAAGAGGGCTGTAAACAGCTGCATTCACCTGTCCTGTAGCACTGTGAGTCTGAAACAAATGGCAGTTGCACACTTTGTTTGTTGCAGGTAAAGAAAGATCAGTTTCGCTAGAATGCAGGTTACATCTGGGTCTTACGTCACAGCTTATCTGTCCCCCACATAACCCCGATACCAGGCACATGCACCGAAGGGTCTGATGAAGTCACCACACTCCTGGCCTTGGATAACAGTTCTCCCTTATCACCATGCAGATTGTTTTGCATAGTTGTGTACTTACCTTCTTGTTTGAAAGAAGATGATTCCCTTACCCCTTGCAGATTTTCACTCTCTTGTTGTTTGTCGAGGCCTGAGAAGCACATGCTGAAATACAGTTCAGTTAGTTTTATCAAGCCTGCTATTTGATTTCCTCTTTTTGGTATTTTTCTCGAGCAAACTCACCTGCATCACCCGTTTCTACTTGTGCTAGGGCTAATCTATTTTTTAACATCTGCAAATAGTAAGTGCACATTTCGGCCTCTGGTGGTGACCCTTCTGTATCACCAAAAACCCCGTCTCTCCTCATTTTTTCACACCACTCCTCAAATTGTTTTAAATGGTTTTCAGCATCTTTGTGTGGGAAGTTTGCCATTATGCTCCTTTTTCCTGTCTCCAGCAGTGTTTCCTAAAGAACCCCCCTGGAGCTCATTTTCTGCCTGATTCTCAGCCATTCCAGCACTCACACGTCTGGCCAACCTGCTGGGACAGCGTCCTGACCCCGGTCCAATGAGAGCTTATTTTTTTATACTCTCAGACACCAACACTTATTATGTTCCTATATGTCTTATTATTGTGTTTTTACACGGCAATTTCAATGAGCCAGTGTACTCAGGATGAGAAGGCCCTTACCCTTCACTTCACTTCCACGGCTCAATGACAATAACGTGTCCTCACACACACACACACACACACACACATACACTCACCTCTCTGGCCAATCTTTTAGTTAACTCTGTACGTACCTTCGGTCTTGCTGGTTGTGTGTGCGTCCAGCTCACGGGTATATCTCGGCATTGCTGTCTCTACGACAGGTTCTCGGCTTCTCAAACTAGATATCTTGAACTCACTGGCTGATTTTCTATATTTGTCTGTAATCGGGGTTTTAACAGAGAGCCACCCTCCGTCAAACCTCCGCATTCATACTATTGTGTATTTGCCAGGTCTTGTTCTCAATCTCATACGCGCTCGTTTTTCGAAAAAGGCTGCTTTTATATTACCGCAAAAACGACTTTTATGTTCGTCCTCGCGGAAAATAAGGGGGCATCTAAACCCACATTTTCTAGGCTACACGATGTTTTAGAAGCCACGCGTACAGGCGTGTCTGTCAGAATGGCCGCTTTTATGTTACACACAGAGGAACACGTATTTTCCTCTGTGCCTAACAAGGGGACCTTTTAAACCCTAAATTCTCAAGGTGCACAGTATTTTCGGAACCCTGGCCAAGGATTCCCGGACTCTCACCTCTGTGACCGCACGCAAATCCCAAGTTCTTGTCGACACGTTTGCAAACAATTATCCTCAAACCTTTCTCTGCCTTTAGAAATACAAAAAGTCGGCCCTCCAGGAAGAAAAAGACACTAGGAGATGAATGAAATCTCCTTACCTTTTGTTGCGGCCGCAAGCTGTGTGTTTTTCTTCCGGAATGACGTCCTGACCGAAAAAACGGAAGGTGGTATGTCGTCCTTTGGGTCCGGGTGGAAACACCAATTTGTTACTGTTTCACCGTGCCGTGTCTAAGGTGAAACACCCTCGGTGGACCCAGTTCGTTTTACCCAGTCAGGCGACCCCCACTTACTTATTACCTTGAATGTAGGAAGCATAAAACAGACAAGTATGCTTTTAGTTATATTTTATCTAGGTAAAGACAGAGAAATAGTTACAGTCACACCAGCGCTGATGGGCCCCTGATCGGCAGGAGGCCTCGAGTGCTCATCACACAAACATTATAAAGGGATCTCGGGACAACAACCCATACAAGGGCGGTACACATCCAAACTGTGACATCAGCAGGGAAGCTGTGTCACCTCCGGGGTGGTATCTGATAGATATGTGCCAATCTTTTGGTAAGTGCCATCTAAGTGTGCCATGCAGTTCTGGGATAAACAGCTCGTTCCACTTGACCTTGTTGATATCCTAAACACCGTCTCAATAATATGAACCACGTGACACTGAAATGTAACAAAAGTATTTATTAATATACAATATTTGAGCTGCTTAATTTTACACAAAAGTATTTTTACATAATTTCCAAATAGATTTTTAGGCCTTTCACAAACACATTGAACATTCCGATGTACCCCTTTTGAGGTGTTTTGAAGAAATTTTTATTTTTTATTGGTTATTCAATAGAATTTTAACAACATGTATATGTCTTGAAGGGACCTATAGAATGGTGGTTATTAATATTGTTATGCCATAATAACAGCATGATGAATAATTGATCTCAGATTGAATTCTGAACGGAAGTATGGAGAAGGTAACAAAGAATTCTATCAGGCTGCAAACATAAGGAGACAGGCGACTGGACATGGGAGGAGCCAAGATGACGGCTAGCGTTTAGACTTTGTTCGGAACTTTCCTCCAACTTTACTCTTTTCCCGTCGGAACAAATACATTTGTAATGTCTTCAACCTCAACAACAAAACGCAAAACCGAAGGTCATCTGGTACTTGCTCCTACAAAGTCACCATCTACCAAAAAAGGTCAAATGGAGCAAGCCGCAGCAGAGAACGTGATAATGGTGCTAAAGCTGGCTATTGAGGAGCAAGGGACATCTATTGGAAAATCTATTAATGACTTGAAGTCTTCTATTAATTTTCTCTCCGCTGGCATACAAGATATTAAAAGCCCACTGCAAACCACGGTCAGCCGTGTCAGCAAAGCTGAGGAAAAAATTTAAGCATTAGAAAACAAAGTGCTGGAGCTTGCACTCTGCGACTCCGTGGCATGCCCGAAGAAGGGACGGAGGATGTTCGGCTCAAACTGGTGGAGGTGTGTTAGAATATAATTCCAAACTACAAAGAGAAGCTTCTGGAGGTGATTGATTCAGTACATCGGCTAGGCAAAAAACATCCAACCAAACCACATCCTCGAGATACAATCATTAAATTTTCTATGAACCATTTCCACAACATGATCTGGAAAATGGCAAAAAACTCTGGCTACCTGAAGCAAAGAAATCTCCTGTTCAAAGAAGACCTCTCTGTGGAAGACCGGGAGAAGCGCAGCCGGCTGTGGTCAATAATACAACAAGCCCGCAAGGATAAGAAGAACGCATACTTTGTAGGAGGACGAGCTTTTGTGGACGGCAAGGAAATTAAATAACCGTTTCGTCGGATTCCATTCAACTTATTATGGAGGAAAAGTTCTATGTTCCCAGTTAAGTTCAACTAAAATCTCAGACATTTATCTTGTTTAGTTTTTTGTTCTTCTTTAATATGTTAAAGTTCTTCTCAGTTAATGCTCGAGGACTGGGGGGTATCACTAAAAGAAAAGCTTTGAACACAAAAATTTGTGGTGCTGATTTTTGTTTATTTCAAGAGACTCATTCCATTGAAAGTGACAATAAACTTTGGAAAACTCAGTGGGTAGAAGATTTGTGGAAGGCCCATGGAACTCACCGTGCAGCAGGTACATTAACTTTGAAGCACAAATTTAATAGCAGCATCTGTCATGAGTTGTCTTCATGAACCCAAGCATGACCACATAAACTGAGCACAGTTAGAGAGAGTTTATTTAGGAAGGTGAGTTGTGGAGGGTGAAAACCTGAGACTTTACAGGGCTGGAGCAGATGATGAGTGCTGGAGCTGGAGAGTCCGTTAAAGCTGGGTGGCGTGGCATAGATCTGAGCTTTCTCAGAGCAGCTTGTCAGGTTAGCAGTTCACAGGATACATCAGGGCACAGAGCAGAGCTTCTCCAGAGCAGCTTGTCAGGTTAGCAGTTCACAGGATACATCAGGGCACAGAGCAGAGCTTCTCTAGAGCAGCTTGTCAGGTTAGCAGTTCACAGGATACATCAGGGCACAGAGCAGAGCTTCTCCAGAGCAGCTTGTCAGGTTAGCAGTTCACAGGATACATCTGGACAAAAAGCAAAGCTTCTCCAGGAACGAGCAGCAGAATACAAAGACTTACAGAGGGACTGGCATGGAGAGGGTGTAGAATGATGACAGACCGGCAAAGGAGTGACAGCAGAGTGAGGCTTAAGTAGGGAGGCTGGCAGGTGAAGTGAATCTGGCAAATTAGTGGCTGGCAGGTGTGACTAACTGCAGTGGAAGGGAAGGCTGAAGTGAGCGGAAGGAGAAACTAAAAACAATAAATAAAGTCGAACCCTAACTAAAACTAAAACAAGGTGGAAAAACTGAAAACCAATGGCAAACAAAAGCCGAATCAAAACTAAACCATGACAGCATCATCTCCACCGAAGCCGACCCAGCTGGACACTATATTCTCACAGTTATTAAATGTGATAATGTTTTCTTTCTTATTGGTAACATTTATGGTTCCAACAACGCCAAGGAAAATGTCAGGTTGCTTGAAACTTTAAATTCCAGTATTGATGCTTTGATTAAAAATTTTTTATGATATTAGGATAATTTTAGGAGGAGATTTCAACATTACTGTGAATGATGAGGTTGACCGATGGCCTAGCAAGCAAAAACTAAATTCTCAGATTGTTGACTTTATGAATGAGCGAAGTTTAATAGATATTTGGAGGGTTAATAATCCAAACACAAAAAAGTTCACATGGAAAAATAAAGCTGGTTCGCAACACTCAAGAATAGATTTTTGGTTAATATCTGACTCCTTTCAACATTCCAATTGCAAAGCTGAGATTATTCAAGCACCCCTTACTGATCATAAAGGCATTTTACTAGAGTTTTGTATTTCCCCTGATAGAACTACTAAAGGGTACCCTGCATATTGGAAAATGAATAACTCTCTTCTTAATGACAAATCTGTTTATTTAACAATTAAAAACAAAATTGCAGAGCTCTTAAAACTAGCACAATCTGAAAATAACTATGGACGTTATTGGGAGCTTTTAAAATATGAGTTAAGAAAGATCTTAAGTAAAGCTGGGGCAAGTAGAATAAAAAATAGCAAAAAGGAGGAAACCTCCCTGATCTCTGAGTTGATATCATTATCATCTATTCTTCCTGAAAATCTATCTGAACTACAAAGAGCCAAATTACAAAACCTTCAGCTTAAACTTGACCAAATTTACATTAAAAAAGCAAAAGGAGCTTTTAAACATTCACGGGCCAAACGGTTAGAAGAGGGAGAACAAAACTCTAGCTACTTCTTCAAACTTGAAAAGCAAAGACAAACAAAAAATGGTATTACTAAACTTAATTCAAATTCAAAGCACAGTAATTGATAATCCTAAAATGATTGCCAGTATATGTGAAACTTTTTATAAATCATTGTATAAGTCTAGACATTCTCCTGAGGAACATGACCAATTCTTTAATTTCTTAAAAGGCATAGGAACATTTGGTGACCAAAACAAAATATTATGTGACTCTCCAATCACGCCTAATGAAATTAAAGAAGCTATCAATAGTCTCAAATCTAATAAATCTCCTGGTACAGATGGGCTTACATAAGAACTTTATAAAATGTTCTCAGAAGAACTCACTCCATTTCTACATTCTGTATTTATTGAAAGCATTCATAATGAAAGACTCCCCCCCATCACTAACTCAAAGTTTAATTACTCTAATTCCAAAACCTCAAAAGGATGCACTAATTTTGGATAATTGGTGTTATCTCTTTTCTCTTCATAGTAGGTACAACTGGTCTGGCGTTCTGTTAACTGTGACATCATCCAGAGAAGACGGCTCACCCGCTACTACCATCTAATGTAGAACAGATTACTAGATCAATGTGTGCTTCTGTGCTTTTTTGTTTCTCTTGTTGTGTCTCTGTTCTGTCTTCTGTAACCCCAGTCGGTCGAGGCAGATGACCGTTCATACTGAGCCCGGTTCTGCCGGAGGTTTTTTTTTCCCGTTAATGGGTGGTTTTTCTTCCCACTGTCGCTTCATGCTTGCTCAGTATGAGGGATTGCAGCAAAGCCATGTACAATGCAGATGACTCTTCCTGTGGCTCTACGCTTCCCCAGGAGTGAATGCTGCTTGTCGGGACTTTGATGCAATCAACTGGTTTCCTTATATAGGACATTTTTGACCAATCTGTATAATCTGACCCAATCTGTATAATATGATTGAACTTGACTTTGTAAAGTGCCTTGAGATGACATGTTTCATGATTTGGCGCTATATAAATAAAATTGAATTGAATTGAATTGAATTATTTCTTTACTTAACAATGATTACAAAATTCTAGCCAGTTGTTTGGCAAAAAGAATTAAAACAGTTCTTAGTGATATTATAGAAGAATCTCAGAACAGCTTTATGGCTGGAAGACATATTATTGATAATATAAGATTGGTTCTTGATGTCTTAGATTATCCAGAAATGGTTTTAGATAACAGCTTTATTTTTTTTTTAGATTTTCAAAAGGCATTTGACTCAATAGAACATGAATTTATCTTCAAAGCCCTCAGCTTATTTGGCTTTGGAGACAATTTTCAACAATCAATTCACACTCTCTATGCTTTTGGAAATAGCTCAATAAAATTACCCCATGGAACTACCAAGAGATTTAAGATAGAACGTGGAATTCGTCAGGGTTGCCCTGTATCACCTTTTTTGTTTCTTCTCCCTATGCAAATTTGAGCTACTTTTATTAAAAATAGTGATCTGAAAGGCACCCAAGTTGCAGGAAAAACTATACTCTTAAGTCAATTGGCTGATGATACAACTTTATTCTTACAAGATAGGGGTCAAATTGATATTGCACTTAAACTTTTAAATACCTTTTCTGTAGCCTCTGGTCTTAAACTTAACTTATCTAAATGTGAACTTCTCCCAATTAATAATTGCAATGATTTATCTCTTTCCGGAATTCCTGTAAAGTCTGAAGTTAAATATCTTGGGGTCACCATAGGTAAAGAGCAGTTAGCAAGAGTTAACAAAAACTTTAATCCAATTATACTCTCCTGCCAACAAAGATTTAATCATGGTTACAGAGAGACCTGACTATCACCGGTCGAATACTGCTGGCCAAAACTGAAGGTCTTTCTCGACTTGTTTATGCAAGTTCAGCCCTTATTGTCCCAAATAGCCGTTGCACTCAAATTGATCGTATAACTTTTTAATTTCATTTGGAAAAAAATGCCCCATCTTATTAAGAAGAATGTTATGATCAATAAACTAAGTTCAGGTGGATTTAATGTTCTGGACTTTAATACCCTGCATCCTACATTCAAAGTTAGGTGGATCCAAAGATATTTAAAAACGCCTAATTTAATGTGGCATTGGATTCCTACACAAGTTTTTAAATCCTTGGGGGGGCTAGACTTTCTATTAAGATGTAACTACAAAATAGAAAAGCTTACTGTTAATTTATCCTGCTTCCATAAACAACTGCTTTTATCCTGGACTTTGGTTTATAAACATAACTTTTCCCCTCATAACTGTTATATTTGGAATAACCAAAATATTTGCTTTAAGCATAAATCCTTATTTCTTCAGAATTGGGTGGATAAAGATATCTTATTTGTAAAACAATTATTTAATGAGGATGGTCAATTATTTAATTATGGTGAATTTCTTGGTAAATTTAACTTCCCTGTGACCCCTAAAGAATTTGCCATCGTCTTTGATGCTATTCCTGCAGGTTTAAAATTTCTTATATCAACATCAGGAGGCGCAATGGTCCATCGTCCCAGATTTCCAGAATTATTTATTGGTAATTCAGATCCATTTCTTAGTATTAAAACTGGAAATAAACATATAAGAGAAATAATCCAAAGCAATACTGTTCGCAAACCAGCCTCAATCTTTTTTTTGGAACAATCTTTATTCAGATATCAATTGGGAACAAACATGGTTGTTGCCAAGAAAGTTTTTTGTATCAAATAAAGTACGGGAAGTTTCCCTTAAAATCTTACACAGGCGTTATCCTGTAAATTCAGTATTGACCAAATATATTGCAAATATTGATCCTCTTTGCTCCTTCTGTCACATTGAGCAAGAAACACTGACCCACCTTTTTTGGGAATGCTCTTTTTGCAAAATCTTTTGGTGTGACTTCAATAATTTTGTCAACAAGAAATGTAATATACTTATTCCATTGAATGTTAAACATGTTTTCTTTGGTATTTCCAATAAGAGTACGTCTGGGAAAGATTATATTATACATTTTCTTATTTTGTTAGCCAAATTCCACATACATGTTTGTAAATTTCCTAAAAACAAACCCAACCTCACTGTTTTTAGAGCTTATGTAAAATGTTTTTTGGACTCCGTAAAAATATGCATCAATTCTAAAGCTATGAAACTTCTAACCCTAAGTGATGAAGTTAATTTGTAATCTGTAATTTCCTTTTATCTGTTTCATTGAATCCTGTGGTTCTGTTACCCCAGCTCCTCGAGCATACTACAGTATGTATATTCTTTATCTGTAAATAAAGTTTGTTAAATAAATAAATAAATAAAAAATAAGGAGACAGGCCGGAAGGACGGCCCCTCTCTCTCAGCAGGATGTCAGCTGTGACCACTCCCCACAGATAGTCACAGCACACTTTTGCAGACCCTCTCACTTCTCAGGAGACTTCTACTTCTGGCTGGAGCCCTCAGGGGGGCTCCCACCCAGCTCTTCTCTTCAGACGTCTACCCCTGGCTAGAGATCCAGTTCTCATCCTACTCCTTCTTGGGACTCTAAAGTAAGGTGACCAGATTTCTGAAATCAAATCTGGGGACATTTCTTGCTCATGGATAAAAATCAATACATCTCATCAAGATGAAATTAGGAAACGGGGACAGTAATGGTTTCATTTATTTTTACATATTTATTAATATTTAAACAACAAAAATCAAGTGTAAAAGCCAGGAGTGTGCCTCTCCACACTTTTAGTATATCCTAAGATTAATAAAATGTATACATCAATAGTGTTATTAATAGAAACTAGAACTGAGTCTCTGGGTTGGGGCAAAGTGGTGGGGGTGGGAGTGGAGGGGTCAAGGGACAAGGGTGGTTAGCAGGGCTTTCCAATTTTGTGGGGTCCAAAGAGCTCTGTTGCCTCCTAAGGGGAGAGTGACACGAGGAAAAGAAAAACCAGAAAATACAAACATTTAGCCTGTGGCTGTATGTGAAGACAGAGTTCCCCCTTTTAAAGAAGTGCAACAAATACTTTTTCTGTTCACATCTACATAACTATGAGCAATAGGTTTTTCTGCATTAACATAAAAAAAGTAGTGGTCAAGCCCGCAGGTAAAGGATGATACAAGTTTCTTACTGTTACTTGGCCACATCAGGGGCCTGTGCATCTCTAAGAAGCAGATTCATTTCTTTCACTAATGGGCTATAAGCACAGCTCCACTACTTCCTGAACTTCAATAGCTCCTTTGTTTCCTTTCTTTCATTACAAGACAGACTGAATAATCCAGGTGTGTCTGGCTGGTTACTGAGGTCAGACACACCTGGATTAATCAGTCTATCCTGTAATGAAAGGCAGGAAACAAAGGAGCTGCTGAGGTTCAGGAAGATGTGGAGCTTTGCATAGAGCCTGCTTGGGATGAGAAAAAAAGGTTGTGGTGATGTGAGGTGAAAAGGTGTTAAACATTAACGCCAAAAAAGCACTGACTTGGAAATCCCCTCACAAGAATGCAAGTGATTGAGTGTGTAGTGCTGCATGAGCAAGTATAAACTTACATAAAGTGTTTATAACTACATTATGTGTATGTGTATGGTAGTAGTTGATGTGCTAGTATATTGTTTGCTCCTATAAGGTGAGTTAACTCAGTGAGTCAGCTAACATGAGATCATCTCTGGTTTCTTCGAGGCCTTCTGTGTCTGAAGAGCCATCAGCCACGGTATCCAGAGGTCTGGATAAAATAAGAGGAGAAGAGGATATATTATGTGCAGAACAGAAACTTTTAAAACACAAGAAAATACAACTAATCTGCCTCTTCATTCTGCCACAGCTAGGGAAGTGCAGTGAAACTCGTGATCAGTGCAGAGACTCAGAGAGAGATTATATGCTCAGACATTGGGCTTCTCAACTCTAACTTGAGGCACTCTGTTTTACATAGCATACTTTGTACACTACATTACTCAATACGTTAGTTTATCACTCAAATCATGTCAACGCTTTATCACTTGAACTTTATTAATACTCTAAGTAAAATTTTCTCCCTTTTTGTAAACTGCTTTCCATCAGTGATCCTATTTTCCTCCACCCATTTAATCTCCTTTCTGACTTCCTATCTTCTTCCTCTCTCCTCTTGTATCAATCTTACATTTTTCTAAAACAGACATTATATAATTAAAATCAGTTCCAAAAACATTAGAATGTACAACATGAAAACTTCCAATTATTGTTATTTTTATTATTATTTCATCTGATTAAATCAAAAAATCTAATTACCACAATATTTGTGTCATGGTTGGCTTTATGTATTTTGCCCACACACAGAAGCACACTCGGGAGAAACAGGTAAGTTTTAAAGGTTTATTTAAGAACCAGGAAACGGGGGAATTCTGCCTCAGCGGAGGCAGCGTCAGGCAGCAGTCAGGGATCAGGAAACCGGGTCGATCGCTGGGAGGGAACGAGACAGTGGTTACTCCGGGAAACGTGAGGAGGAGCAAATCTGACTAAACTGGATGTGCTGCTGGACGCAAGCTTACCACTCAGCGGATGGAGAGCCGTCCGGGGAGGAAGCAGTGGGGACTCAGCGCCAGCCGTGTGATGGTGGCCACAGGTGTCCGAGAGACCAGCGGGTCGAAGGTGGGTCCGGGTCCGAGCAGCACCGGGAAATCCAGAAGACCAGGACGGCGAGAGGAACCAGATGACCTTCGGGAGGTGGTTCGGGTCCAGAGGAAGGGAACCGACTCAGGAGGAACCAGGAGATTAGCAGGAGAGACCAACACCAAACGGAGAATGACGATGCGTGGAACTACTGCCACAAGACTTCACTGGGTCACAAGAGGGAGTGGACTGACACGTGGAGGTACCTGGGAGACACAGAGGTGAGTGGTTAAATTCTTAGTAGTCGTAGAGAACGAGAGGCCGAGGCTTGTTTGCATACCACAAATGATAATAATCTGGCGTCCTCTTGCCGTCTGTGTGGTGTTAAAGTAGTGCCACCCGATGCTGCTCAACTGACCGCAGGTGTGGGCTCCGCCCACCAGTCAACCCCGAACACCTGTGGAAAAAGTCTTAGGCAGCAGAGCCAGCAGCAGGCTGCACGGCCCTGCTAGCTGAGTCCTGACAATTTGGAGCTACAAGCAACAACAACACAATAAATGACCGTTAAACAGGCGGTTATCTCTTTCTCCATCGTTCTCAGATCATGTAGATCTTGTTTTCCTGTTACTGACTCCTATTTTTTCATGAGGAACTTTCATATATCCAAACTGAGCAGTAGAAAAGCACACCTAAGCCTGGAAGTCTATGCTCATAAATCACAACCATAAATCAGCAAAACAACTTGTAATAACGAAAGTTACGACTGTAACTACGGCTCTATGAATCCCAGATGACCGCCAGAGGCGGTGCTTAAAGCACTGAATGATCACTCTTGCGCATGCACAGGTCGAGAATCTTATACCAACATGGTCACATGTGCCCCCCGGTGACACCGGTAAGCCCATATAATCACGTGACAATGACAGCTCAGTCCCTTAATCTTCTCGCGAACAACGCGATGATTCTGAGGGACCGAGCGCTCTGGTGGTCATCCGGGATTCATAGAACCGTAGTTACGGTCGTAACTTTCGTTCTATTTCATCCCTACTGACCGCCAGAGGCGGTGCTTAAAGCACTGGATGACGATTACCAACAGAGTCCTGAGGAATCACGCACACAAAGAAAAACCCAAAAAACATGCCCACCTCACTGAGATGACGGTGCTTGCTGGGTTAGGATCGCCTCCATTGGGTAGAAGGCGGCCAAGTTAACCCTGTAAAACCTAGCAAAGGTATTCGGGGATGACCAAGAGGCTGCTGCACATATAGCCTCCAGAGGGACCCCCATCATGGCGTCTCATAACACACTAATGCTCCTGGTGGAATGGCACCGTACACCAGCAGGGGGTTGGCTGCCCTGTAGAACATATGCTTGTTCTATGACGTACACAATCCAACATGCAAGCCGCTGTTTAGAAAGGGCCTGCCCCTTGTGGGGCCCAGCGTAGCAAACAAACAGATTATCAGACTGCCGCAGAGAAGCTGTGAGCAGTGGCGGCTGGCCAGTAGGGGGCGCTCGGGCGCCGCCCCCTTTAAATCGTTTAGATAATAAATGATTTCTGAACTGCAAAGTACTTAGAAATGTATTTATTCATACTGTGTGTCCAATAGACATGTTAGAATTTATTAAAATAGTAAATACATAATTCTATTTAATTGCTCACATTGTGCACACTTCCTCCTTTCCTATGTGCAGGGCGCCGGTCTAATGGGAGTGAATGTAGGCGCAGCAACTTGGGCAAGCACGTGATCTGAGGCTGACTTTTAATTGGTTATCTAGGGTTTTTGCACAGGGCGCTGCGCTCTGCGTCCCGGACACACCCATTCTGTTGTGTCATTACTGGTAGAGTGTCAGTACTGGCTAATTTTTTTAAAAACATTGTGTGATTGGACAATCCCCGATTCGACTCAGCGCAGCTGCAGTTCGTTAGGTTGATTCACGTTTACGTTTGCAAAGTGGAGTAGTTTCAAAATGAGAGAAACTTCTGTTTTGTCTTTACAAAAAAATGCTTTTACAAAGCGTTCATTTGAAGAAAAAAACAGGATAAAGGAGCTTGGACCGGATCGTCTTAATTTACAAATTCAGCAGCAGGCAAGTGATCTCTCCACTCCATGGTTGGGCAAAGCAGTGTAGGTAGTAGTCAACCAGTGAAGAAGCGTTAGATACTCAGTGTAGAAGACCATGAAAGGATTGCTGCAGAGGTGAGTTGTTGTGGAAAATCACTGTTACACTGGTTTCTAGTAATGTTATTTAATATATTAGGAAGATGTGTGTTGTAGTTAGAAATACCTTTAGTTGTGTCTATGCTGTGTAGGTATGTTGATGTAATGTTTGTCAGCAAGATCTTTTATTATTTAAGTTGTACTGAAGTTTATGGGTAATGGGGAATAAAACATTTGGTTACTGAATTTTGTATAATCTTGTCCCACAAAAATGCTGTAACACATTTCATAACACAGCCTTAAAAATGGCAGCAAATGTTATTAAAATCAGGAAAACAATCTAGAAGAAGTCTTTTCAGAAACTGTCATGCTCTTGAAGATCCTCATCACCACAGCAATAGCTGAAAGGTGCTTTTCAACTTTGAAAAGAATCAAGACTTTTCTGAGAAACTCAGTGACTCAGGACAGGCTGAATGCATTGGCCATGTTGTCAATGGAGAAAAGACTAGTCACAGAGATGACTGACTTTAACAAGAATATAATTGAGAAATTTGCTGGGCAGAAGGAAAGGAGGGCAAAATTCATGTTCAAATAGTGCTATTTTTTAAGATTTGTTTTGTTTGTTTTTCATTTGTTTGTTTGTGTGCGCCCCCCTCAGTTTTTTTAGCACCAGCCGCCACTGGCTGTGAGTCTGACATATGCCTCCAAGTGCTCGAACAGGGCAGAGAGGTTCATCAGGCCCACCCACATCAAGGCGAGCAAGCTGGAGGGGCACAGTGTGGCTTGCAGATGAGGCCACTTTGGGAAGAAAAGCAGCATCAGGCCAGAGAGTAACGCCAGAACCAGCCGGGTTCCAGCGGCAGCAGGACTCGTGAACAGACAATGCATGTAGCTCACCCACCCGCTTCGCCGACGCCATTGGCGAGGAGAAAAGCTGTCTTTTTTGACACATATTCAAGGCTCGCCTCTGCCACTGGTTCAAATGGAGGAGATCGCAGGGCAGCGAGGACAAGAGAGAGGTCCCACACAGGCACAACGGGCCGTGATAGGATATATGATATGATAGCAATGTGCTAACATAGAGATTTAGGCCGTTTCTCAATATGCGTTCTTGAGCGTTCTCGTGTGCTCGTGACACGTCATCAGCCTCAGCCCGAGCACTGTTCCAATGCCGAGAACGCCAAATCGAGAACGCGGCGAATTCCCCGGATGTTGTTCTCGCCCGCCCTCTTTATCGAACATGCATCAGAGCAGACTTGTGCGTTCTTCAGACTGACCGCTTGCCCAGAATGCACCGCGGCCACAGCTTGATTCGAGACAGCGCAAACAGAGCTCACAGCGGTAAGTTAAAAATTCCCTTTTCTGCTGCTGTTGTTGTTCAAAAGTACATTTTAAGATCGTTTGAGGCGAGAACATTATACTTTTAAGCTTCCCTATGTGGCCTGTTTACACAGTTAGTGCGTAATTTAAAAAAAGTAGTGTGCGTAGTACCGCTGTGTGATGATTTGCTGAGGTTGAATCCAATGTAAGCCAGACACGAAGCTGATGCTTGATGGATTTATTAAAGAGATGATGGGTTATCTGGGCAGGCAAAAAACGATCCACAGAGGCACAGGACAGACATCCAGGGAAAAACAAAAAGCTGGGCAGACTCAAAAAACAGGACAGATCAGGTCGGGCAACAGACAGGTAAAGTAACAGAATTACAGAGGTTGGGTGATCTTACCATTAACATACGGGCAGAGATCAGAGGTGATGTTCTGGCACTGGAGACTGATCAGAACGGAGTTTAAATGGAGGTGAGAACAGGTGAAAACACTGGAAGTTAATTGCAGGCAGGGTGAAAACTGAACAGGTGTGCTGAGTGGTAATTAGATCAGCTCCAGTGCCAGAAACGTTACACGCTGGTTATGATTTATTTGTTTTGTGTTTATCTGACTGACGTGTGTTGCTTTATAAACTCAATACTTGCTGGAATAAATTGTATATGTCTGCCAAGGACGACAGCAGCATATAAAATAAATAAATAAAATCTACAAATGTTTTCCTATCTAAGTGAGTTTATTCTGAGTCAGGACACGGATAATTGAGAGGAGAAAGAGGGAAAGAAAGTAATAGTAATAATAGTATATGAAAAAACAGACATTTATTTTATACAAATGTTTAATCTTTGGAAAAGAATAAAGGTGTAATATATTCAACAAATTATTAACAGTTACTAACATGGTTTAAAACAAAGAAATTACTCCTATTAAGATCTCATACAAATAGACAATGCCTATAAACTTACAATAAAAAAATAGTTGGAATGGAAATTATTTAGCGATTATTTAATGTATTTTCACAGGTGGTGAAAAAATGAAACGAAGCAGCGTGTGAACATGACTCCAACTGACCTACATTAGGTCAGGTGTAGTCATGTTCACTTAAACATGCAGCCAGCTGGAGCCGCTCCCTGTCTTCAGCCGCTGGATGGTCATCCTCCTCTGGGTCAACCTCCTCGTCCTCCTCTGGGTCAACCTCCTCGTCCTCCACGTCTAGCTGGTCCCCTGCCTCTATACTAATATTGTGGATGATGCAGCAGGCGGCAATTACTTTTGGGGCAAACGTCAGGCGGACCTCCAGCACCCTAAAGAAGATGGAACGCCACCGTGTCTTCAGACCACCAAAGGCACGCTCAATGATGTTTATCAGCCTTGGCGTGGTGTCTGTTGTAGCCTGCCTCCACTAGACCTGTACCAAATATAAAATAACTTCTAATTTAGGTAATATGCTGATATGTCTTAATCTTTTATCCAATTTATATAATCTATGTATCAATTGTGTGTCATTGCTGGCTCTATTTAAGGACAAGAAGGTAAGAGATCTTACTGGCAAGCTGTTTTCACTGCGGGCCAGCCAGCAGAGGGTCACCAGCACCTCTATCTCCCGTGGCCATCCATGGGCCTGGATGGATGGGCAGCAGCTGAAGGAGGAGGACGATGGTGGCCCTGTTTAGCCTTCAGGTCCCCTTCATTAAAAAATATTTGGAGGATTGGCACAGAAGTGTTTATCCTTTCTGTTTCTTCCTGTAAATAAAAAATGCCAAATGTTACCATCATTGTTTTTTTCAATTCTCACCTTTTCACACCATAAAACTATAACTGCTTAACATGTAGATTATTATAGTTCTCAAAAAAAAAAGGTAAAATGTATAGTGTTGTAAAACTAGTCAAGTATAGTAAATGTAACAAATGGCTTCCCTTCTCTGGTATTTTTATCATTTCACTGAAAAAATGAGCTGAACTAACTGCACATAATTTATAGATTAATCACTGTAAAGGTGGACAGACATAAAAATGTGTTTTTTTCCCTTTCTTAATGATCAATGCTGTGAAGGTCAGTAGGTGCAATAAAGTAGCTTAACTCTACTGTCATACTGCTTCTAATGTTAAAATTGGGTCTTCATTTTAATTATTTATAGAAAAATAGTCACAATTTCAACCTGATCACGTTTTTAACACCATCCTCAATGTTTTTTTAAAGATAAAAGTAGGAAATAGGCTGTCAATCTTAAAATACCTACCAGTTGGCAATAGATGGGCGAGCAAAGCCTGCCTTCTGAGCCTCCCCTGCTGCATCAATCTTCTCCTTGCTCGGATTTGCCTCCTCAACTGCATCACCTCCTCTTCAGCCTGCTGGTAAAGCTGACCAATGATCGAAGCAACAGCAATATTGCTCGTATCGCTCATTTTGCTTCTACAAAGTGCTGATTTTTAAAGAAGATTCAATCTCCTCTGCAACTACAACTCCCCAGAAATTCCCGCTATTGCTGGTTTTATACCCACAGTTCTGTATTTTTTTTAGATATTTTATTAGACTTTTTAGAAATTAATAAAAAAAAAACGTTTTCAATAAGATATGATGGTGTAGTGTATAAATAGTTTTGAACGTTAAAGAAATGCTCAAGAGCTGCGGGTGTGATGACGTCACGAGTACGCTTCTGTTCCAATACACAATACGTGCTGCGTGCTCGCGTTCTCGTCAAGTCCGATCTTCCTGTGTTCTTACCGAGAACAGACTTGACGAGAACGCGAGTCCGTACTCACGTTCTCGTGAATTGAGAAACGGCCTGTGTCTCATTTTAGACATTCTCAGATGCGAGAGAATGCAGAAACAGTGCCATGGGGGCTGATCCTTGGGACAAGGACTAAAGGTGATGTCATTGATTTCAGCCTGATCCAGTTTTGAGTTTTATTTTGTCAGAGACAAAGTTTTATTTTATTTTTTCTATCCTTTTGTTTCTTTTATGTTTGTCATGTTAGAGGGAACACTGTAGTTAAAATGTTTGTGACTGTTTTGCTGTAATTTCTTTTCAACCTATGGAGCGTTTCTTTGGCAAAAAATGCTGGCAGAATTCATTCTGTTTGCAGGCGTGAGGACTGGAGGATGGACTTGAAGGAAAGGAGAATGTTTGGCTGCTGATCTCAGACATTGGACTGAAAATGGACATTAAAGGACTATGACTGAAGCATCGGACAACCTTCGACTACAAACACAGATGAGTTCTGCAGACACGACTTCATGCATTTCAATTCAGATTTTGTTGTACACAATTAAAACAAAACACACATTATGAAACACATTAGGATTATGTAAAGGTGAAAACTTTTAAAGACGTAACTTGATGGGAATCATAGAGCAACCTAATAAAGTGGGTATTATATCAACAGTTAAATAAATAAATGAATTAATTAGTTTTCACTATATACGTAGAGTAATCTGAACTTTTAAATAGCATTTCATTTAATAAACATCTTAGAGTAAGCGGATTTCGGCTACTCTGTCAGGCTTCAATAAAACGCAAAGAAAAGGTTACTGGCTAAAATGGATAAGGTTGCAATAAAATTTGCATAATGACACATACTACTAACTAACATGGGTAAATTTAGGATTAAAGCACCAGTGTACAATGGTTACAATATTTATGGAGATTTAATATCTCTCGACTAGAACACAAATATCTCAATAGTCTTTTTAACCAGTTAAACATCCTAAGGGGAAAAACACATAACACTGAGTTTTAGCTAACTGTTAACCTGACAGCTTTTAGATCAGGATAATTTAATGGTTATCGTCTTACATACAGAAAAAAAGTAAGATTACTTCAATTAGATTAAATTATGGGGACATTTTAGATCTGGTCAGGATGGTTAGGGGCCTGTGATGATAAAAGGGTAACAGCTTGGTGATGTATCAGTGAATGAGGGTTTTCTCTGAGGAACATCAAAGCAGCAAAGACACCCCACATTGGAACTCCTGTTGTGTAAAGAACATCTTGAACGGGACATAAGGTGAGATCCTTACAATGAGAGACATTCCACACAGGGGGGTGTGGAGACCCTTGGGGCATGGCACCCAGGACGAGCTGCTGTGGTTTGGAGCTGTTGTGAACTTGACACAGCTGGTGGAACCAGGGTGGAACCAGGGTGGAACCAGAGAGACGACGACGTGGTCCCACAGGTTACCTGACACCTAACACTAACTGTAAAGGGTTCTGGGTTTTCAGGGTTGCTGAAAACAGAAAGCTTCAGAGAACCTTAACCTTTCCTGACCAGGCACTCAAAACACATAGATCAGATTACCAAGGCCTAGACTAATAGGAACGCAGAGACGCGTTCATCCAAGAACTTCTTAATCAAATCCTTAATCCTCAGTTTAAGAAGATAAATAAATAAATAATCACAATGTACACAATGTAAGGTTTACTTTATTTTAGGATTAAATTGGGAACTAATTCTGATTTGCTTAAGTAACTTTGGTTGTTCAACAATGTTAGAACGTTTTCAAAAAGCTCTCCTGCTCACTGAAGAACCTTGGCGTCCTTGAACAGTAACAGCATGGTGTAAATATTTTGTCTTTTCTGTGCAGAACAGCACCTCACTTTTAAAAAAGGAGAGAGAGAGAGGGGAAAGCTTTCACATGGAAAGGCTTTCTTTTTCTCAGTTGGGTTTTTAAAATAAAATGGGAAATTACATGAAACGAATATGTTGATGAACTTATGTTGCAGAGAAGTTCAACTATCAGACAACAAAAGTTAAGACACACATTAAAAGCATTCTGTTAAGAATTACTATGAATTTACTGCAGATACATTTGAACTTAAAGATTACTGTTTTAACTAATAATTAAATTGCAGAATTCTGAGAGCTAAATAATTGTGGACAGAAATATCTTGAATGTGAAAGTGCTTGGAGGATGTTTTTAATAAATGACACATGAATGGGGGTTTTGATAAGAACACTAATTACCCCTTGTTTCTGTTCTCCAGTGGAAACAAGGACTCGTGTCTGCAGACCATCTTCACAAAGTGTTTTATTAGAGAGAAATGTAAAATAAAATGCTCAGTGTCCATCCAGAACTGAACATTAATTACCATCCAGCTCAATCGTCCAGCCTGCGAGGAGGAACCAAGAAGAGGACTGGGGATGAAGAAGCCAGAGAACTCTGATTCCTTATTCTTCAACGGGAGGAGTTGCCTGAAGAGACCCTAAGCACGATTAGATTATTTTCTGCCTTGTGCCTGAAAGGCCTTGAAGGCTTTCTTAACTTTGCGTTCTTGACGTTTAGGACTCTTCTCATATTGTGTTGCTGTTTGTTTAACTTCTCTGTTCCACTGACTCACATGTTTGATTTTTTTGTGTTATGAGATTTACACTTTAATGTTACATCATGTTGATCAATATGGGTTTATAAAAAATGGAAACTGTTTGCTTCAGACACACAAGGATCTATGGTTTATGCACCTTTTGATTTGATATAGGAAGAACCAGGATTGGATTGGCTCTAAAGATCCTTTAATATTAGCTGGTAACGTTAACACTTAGATTCAATACAGGGTTTTCAGGCTCAGATTGGCCGAGAGCAGATCTCCCTGGGAGGGGGGCCTTGCCAGTTTTTACTATCCCTGGGGGGGGGTAGCGTTTTCTGGGGTTCCCCTGCCCACACTGAACCTCTCCTGCCTTTGCTCCTGGTGTTGTAAGTTTGGAGTGGTGGATTATTGTCCATCGTAGGGGTGAGTGGAGAAAGGAGTAGGAGGGTATTCAGGGTGGGGAAGAGTAGACGGATTCGACCTTGGTTACTGAACAGGTTTAGCTTATCTTAGTCTAATGAAATTTTAAAATAATGTGCGCATAGGGACCTAAAACAGGCCTTACTTAATTAGATGAACCCTAAATTGTAGATGAAAGCTAAACCTTTGATCTTGTGTGTTAAAGCTCTTTGAAGCATTCATGTTGATCTGTACTAAAAGTTCCACCACTGCCCAGTTCCAACACGGGAGCCTTTGGGTCCCACTTTAAGAGTTTACAGAAATGGTTCCTCTGTGCTTTGTTCACATTTTCAAGTGATGGGTCATCTTGTTTTGTCTTGATGCTGACGACGCCATCATCAAAAAAAAAAAAAAAAAAAAAAGAGAGGAATGTTATAAGAATTATTATTCTACTATGGCCTCACACCACTCGGACATAGGAGGCCTGGAGACCTGATGTCTGTGTATAAGTTCCACTGTTTGCCGAGTGCAAGGCTGAATGCTGCGTAGAATGATTATTGTCTATGATAGACTGTCTTTGTTATGTCTCAAACCAAGGCCACGGTGCAGTATTAGGGGGAGCCGGAAAAGCGAGGCAGGCAGAGACAGGGCAGACGCAGACTGCAGCGGGACCGCGGGGTGCGATTTACTTCCCAACTATGTGAATCTCTGCTCTGTTTCTCAATAAAAGTGCTGGAACGTCATTACCACCGTCTCGTCATTTAGTAAAGATGGGAACTCAGTTACTATTGTTTAGAATTCCACCAAGAACTCCCATAACACTTCGACACGCTGAGGCAACAGGCGAGCAGCCATAGTGAGGGAGTCCATCGTGATTCCAAGAAACGTGACCTCCTGAGATGGAACGAAGTTGCTCTTCTGCCAGTTCACCCGAAGACCCAATAGGCCTATATGTTTGAGCAATGTGCGTGTGTCTGCAGCCACTTGAACTTCTGTGGGAAGTTCAAGTGGCTGTAACCACAGATGAGCCAATCGTCCAAGTAGGGCAGGATCTTCAACCCCTTGGCCTGCAGAGGGCCGCAGCTACACACCGAGTGAACACACGTGGGGACAGAGAGAGACCAAAAGGAAGAACCCTGAACTGAAAATACTTGCCTTGAAAAGCAAAGCAGAGAAACTGCCGATGATATGGTGCAATTGGGACATGAAAGTATGTGTCCTTCAAGTCGACCAGGGTGAACCAGTCGTCTGGAGAGATCGCCTGAAGCACATCCCTGACGCTCAACATGTGGAAGGGGATGGTCTTTAAAAAAACATTCAGACCTCTCAGGTCCATAATTGGGCGGAGTCCGCCAGTCTTTTTCGGGACTAAAAAATACTTTGAGTAAAAGCCCCCTGGATCCTGCAGGGGGTCGACGAGCAATATAGCACCCTTGGCCAGCAAGGTGTCTATCCCTTGGCTCAGAGTTCGAGCTATTCCCTGGTCACGGATAACCGTCATCCTGACTGGACCAGGAACAGGAGGGCGGCGGCAGAACTGTAGTGTGTAACCCAGGGTAACTGTAGACACCACCCATGGATCAGGAACGAGAGTGGCCCAGCAACTGAGCTGGTCCGGGGTAAAGCGTCCCACCGGCAGCTCAGTGATGTCATTTCCGAACCCCCCTGCCCTTAGGAGGGTGGGAGGGTCGCCGAGTGAACTGCCTGGGTTGGGAAGCTACATGAGCCTGACCCCTGAGTAGATCCCACTGGCCATGAACAGGTCTTGCAGCCGGCACTGCAGCAGGCCGAGGCTGCCCTATGGGAGGTGTAGTCTGGGGAACGTGAGAGCGTGAAAGAGACGCAGAGGCACTTGCAGTAGGACGATGCAGTCATCTGCGATGAAGGCCAGCCAACTGCTGCCTGGTACGGAAAGCCTGGGCCTACCGCTCCAAGACTGCAAGCGCAGCGGAGCCAAACAATTCCCGAGGAACCACTGGAAGGCTCATCAGGGTCCTCCTACAGGCCTCAGTTAGAGGGGACAGAGCCAGCCAAACTTGACGCCGTGCCCGAACAAGGGTAGACAGGACACGGCCAATTTCCCTTGACCCCCGCAAATGCATAAAGTGATGCGTCCATCAACCCCTGTGTAGGTGTGTCAACGGTGAAGCCCTCCAAGGAGGCTGAGAGGCCCAGTAATAGATGTGACAACAAATTACCAAGTCGCCCCAAATGAGACCCGGAGTCATAGGCTCTACACAGAAGATCATCAGTGACGCGGCACTGAGGACGAGGACACCTGGCATTTGTTCTTAAAGCCTCATCTGGCGCCACAATGAGGGATGCTATGGCTGGCTCCACAGAAGGCATATGGCCCAAGCCAAACTTGGGAGCATCTTGCATGGCCGCCAGGGCCCTGCCATCAGAGGTTGGCCGTGAGAAGGCCTTAGTGTTTGCCCAACAGGCATGAACCTCCTTTACATATTCGGCAGATGGGGGAACCATAAAAGACGACCTAGCAGTAGGACGTCGAAAGAAAGCACTGGGAGCCGCAGGTTGTTTTCTGCGGAGCATCCAGTTGCCACCGTGCAAGAGCAGTTCTCAATGCGCCCACTATGGAACCATCCTCTTCCGATTTAGAGCCGGAATAAATGTGTGATCCGTCTGCCGACAGATGCGAGCCAGCGTCAAACTGATCTTGAAAATCAGTGCCAGATGCTGCCAGGGAGATAGCATCGTCCTCCAAGGCAGAGAGTCCTAAACCTACGCTCTGCCCTGGGCCAGGGTCCCCAGCCAGGCCAGCGCCACGCCCATCCCTAAGGGACTTGAGCAGTGCTTTCATCCCCTCCAGCTCAGAAGTGAGATGGGCCACCTGCCCAGATAAGCCCTCGGGATCCGTGGAGCTCTTCTTGGTCCTCTTTTGGGAAGGCCCCATAGCCTCAGGAGCCATATGCTTGACAGGCTGCCTGGCGCCCGGACAGTCAGCCAAACGAGCAGTACGCAGGGACAAAGGCAGGACAGAACAATTGGGGCAGGCTGCATCAGTCAAGGCCTCTCTTAAGTGATCAGGTCCCAAACAAGAGGGACACAGATCATGCCCATCCTCCAAGTGGAGAGGAGCCAAACAAGCTCTGCAGCACGGCACATCCAGCATCTTGCACTCACAGGACTATGTCAGGTCGAGCTGTAGTCGCCACTCTTGACACTTAAGCCTCCGAGCAAGTAAGCCAGGAAACCCTGTCGAGCAGAAAACGCCACCAGGGGTTCCCCAGCAGCCCAATAGCTGCAGCAAGTTCGCACCACTCAATTAAGAAAGCTGCACACAAAGCCGAAGACGGCTACACAATAAATTAAAGGCAAGCCTGAAAATGGCTGCTATTTCAAGAAATATAGGCAAGCCGAACACAGCTGCACAATAAATTAAAGGCAAGCCTGAAAACGGCTGCTATTTAATAAAATATAGGCAAGCCGAACACGGCTGCACAGTAAATGAAGAAGGTGAGCCTGAAAACGGCCGTGATTAACAAATATGGGTAAGCCGACACGGCTGAGTTCAACCAATACAGGCAAACTGAACGATAAATGAAAAAGCAAGCCCAAAACGGCTGCGATTAACAAAATACAGGCAAGCCGAACGCTACTGCAATTAACCGATGTAGGTAAGCCGACACGGCTGAGTTTAACAAACTCGCCCTCTCGAGGCTACCAGCGACAAGTAAATCAGTGACTTACCACCTGCACAACCTGCATGTGAAAAGATGAAAAGAGGACTGAGCTGTCGTTGTCATGTGATTATATGGGCTTACCTGTGTCACCGGGGGTCACACGTGACCATGTTGGTATAAGATTCTCGACCTATGCATGTGCAAGAGTGATCATTCACTCTGCCCATGCAAATGCATGGAGGCACCTATTACTATGCACCTCTAAACGGACTCTTTATTAGGCGCCTGCCATAGCATTTGCAATGAGGAGGCAGTGCTGTGCGAAGCACAGCACTGCCTCCCAATGCAAATGCATGGGCAGGGCCTATTACTATTCACCTCTAAACTGACTTCTTTATTATTAGGCGCCCGCCTATGCATTGAAAATGCATGGCGGAGGCCTTATGCTATGCACCTAATAAGGGTTTCTTTATTATTATAGTACCGTTAATGAAGCCCGAACTGTAGGGTCTACCCCCACATACTATATATCGAAACGTTGGTCTCGAGGCCGCGATCAGGGCTTTTTGTACTTGACGCCGTTTCGGCTTACGTTTGGAACAAAATTCACCAAAAACCACTTAAAATTCACCAAAAACCACTTCTTCAACACAGTTGACCTTTCAAAAATGCGCAGCTGAGCACGACACTGGTGTTGTGGGGGAGTGGGTTAGGTGTCGGGCTGCAAAGCAGAAGATCGTAGGTTCGACTCCAAGCTGTGCCAATTTCAGACAGTTACATTTTCACCTAATATTTCATTTCCCTTTGGCTTTAAAAAACGATTTTTTCATTTAAATCATTAGCCAGATTAATTTATCCAGCATATATCTTAAATATACCAAATACAATATTTCATTTCCCTTTGGCTTTAAAAAACGATTTTTTCATTTAAACCATTAGCCAGATTAATTTATCCAGCATATATCTTAAATATACCAAATACAATATTTCATTTCCCTTTGGCTTTAAAAAACGATTTTTTCATTTAAATCATTAGCCAGATTAATTTATCCAGCATATATCTTAAATATACCAAATACAATATTTCATTTCCCTTTGGCTTTAAAAAACGATTTTTTCATTTAAATCATTAGCCAGATTAATTTATCCAGCATATATCTTACATATACCAAATACAATATTTCATTTCCCTTTGGCTTTAAAAAACGATTTTTTCATTTAAATCAATAGCCAGATGAATTTATCCAGCATATATCTTAAATATACCAAATACAATATTTCATTTCCCTTTGGCTTTAAAAAACGATTTTTTCATTTAAATCAATAGCCAGATAAATTTATCCAGCATATATCTCAAATATACCAAATACTACAATAAAACAATCAAATTCATCACAATCTCTTTAATCTTACATATGAAAAGTTATCCCTCGAGCCCTGACGTCAATAGTCCGTCGATTTAAACAAAAATACGCCGCACAGGGGGAGCCGAGCAAGATGGCGGCGTGAGTGGTTGGTTTTTTCAAGCTCTCCCGAGATTGTTTGGATAAGGAGCTGTTATTACTGCTTTAACGCAGGGAAGCATTTATTCTGAGACCTTCATTAAACAGTGTGCTTAAAGTTGCTTAAAAAAGAAGTCCTGAAAACTTCAAAGAATGGCTGCAAGTGGTAAGCGCAAATCCGTCAGCACAGAAAATACACCAACAAAGATGTCAGCTAAAAGTCAGAAATCAATGGAAGACCATGACTTCGCTGAAAACATCATAGCAACTTTAAAGTTGACGATAAACGAGAGGGCGGACGGTCTTCAAGCAAGCATAAATGACCTCAAAGATTCGGTGGATTATATCCACGAGGAAATGAAAGAAATGCAAGAAAAGATGACCGAAACCGTCAGGAGAGTTGAAAAATCAGAAAAAAAGGTGCTGCTAATGGAAAATAAGATGCTCGAACTTTCACGTTATAAAAGAAGGTGGGACTTGAGACTTTCGGGAATAAATGAAGAAGAAGGAGAAGATGTTCGCAGCAAAGTTATTTCCATTTGCCAGAAGACAGCACCAGAATGCAAAGAAAAACTACCAGACGTCATTGACAGCGTACACCGGCTGGGTCGCGTTACAAACACGGGACGTCCTCGAGAAGTTATTATCCAGTTCTCTCTGAGACACTACAGGGATGCGGTATGGAAGGCGGCCAAGCAGTCATCTTTCCTGAAATCAAACAACCTGCGCTTCAAGGAGGACTTTTCCCCAGAGGACCGTCAGAGAAGAAACATGCTGTGGCCGCTGGTGAAAAAAGCACGCGAAGAAGGGAAAACAGCCTTCTACGTCGGTCCCAGAGCCTTTGTTATTGACAAAGGAGGAAAGAGGAAAGAACTCGAACCTGCTGATGATTAAAATACATCTTGAAAATCAGAACTAAGAGTTAAGTAATGACATTTAAATATCGTTAAAGCTCCGTTTATTTTAATTTCTCTGTTGGGAGAGTTTGTTAGATATTCCTGTAAACTCAATTTTCAGGGTTAGAAGCTACAATTCTTAGTAGCATTTCTTTTTTTAAAGTTATTTCACTCAATGCTCGAGGGTTAAGGAACAACACTAAAAGAAAGGCAACTTTTTTATACATTAAAAATTTTAAAGCGGATTTCTGTTTTATCCAAGAAACACATTCAACTGCAAATGATACCAAATTCTGGAAAAGTCAGTGGGGGGACGAAATATGGCTGGCACATGGCACTACTCAATCAGCAGGAGTGGCAATATTACGAAACAACTTCAGGGGAGATGTATTATGTTCACTCTTAGATACATGTGGGCATTTTGTTTTATTAGTTGTATCAATAAATGAAGAAATGTTTTTGTTGAGTTCGATATATGGGTACAATACCAAAGCAGAAAATATGCAACTTTATGATAGATTAAGTAACGGGGTAAATCATTTATTGGGAAAATATCATAATATGAATATTATTATTGGTGGGGACTTCAATTTAACACTTAATGATACTTTAGATAGATTTCCTCCAAAAGCTAATACAAATCCAAACACAGTTCTAGAAAACTTTATGTCAACCTTTGGCCTGACTGATGTATGGAGACAAAAAAATAATTCCAAAGTTGAATTTACGTGGCAAAAAAAAACAGGCGCCTTTAAATCAAGAATTGATTTCTGGCTTGTATCTGATTTAATAGCTGATGAAATTAAGTCAGAGATTCTTCCAGCCCCTTTATCAGACCATAAGCTTATTTTAATTGAAAAAACTAAATTAAACCAGTTTGGAAAAAATAAAATTACAGCTTACTGGAAACTCAACTCTTTACTGTTAGAAAATAAAACAGTAGCAGAAAACATTAAACAAACAATTATAAAATATTGGAATACAGCTCAAAGTCAGAAGGAATTTAGTAAAAATTGGGAACTCCTAAAATATGAACTTCGAAAAATGTTAATGAAAACTGGAGCTGAGATTGCTAAAAGAAAAAAAAGTAGAATCAGAAGTAGTAAAAGAAATTATCTTACTGAACAATGTTCTGCCAGAAAATTTATCTGAAGAACAAAAGATTAGATTAAACCATTTACAGCTGAACCTGGACAATATTTACATTTCCAAAGCTAAAGGGGCGTACATCTGATCAAGACAGAAATGGTTAGAAGAAGGAGAAAAAAACTCTTCTTATTTTTTTAGATTAGAAAAAAAACACCAAATATCTAACAGTATTATGAAACTTCAAATCAATAATAACATCTGTGAAGACCCTGTTCAAATCTCTTCTTATTGCGAGACTTTTTTCCAAGAACTTTATCAATCAAAATGTTCTGATGAAACTATCACACAATATATTAACTCTCTGAATAAAATGCAAAAAATTAGCAAAAATAATAAAGAACAATGTGATTCCTTGATTACGCTTGAAGACATCCAAAAATCCATCAATACATTAAAATTAAATAAATCACCGGGGACTGATGGCCTTAATACAGAATTTTATAGAAAGTTTTCAGAACATCTATCGCCATTTTTACATCAAGTTTATCTTGAAAGTTTGAATTCTGGATCACTCCCACCAACAATGACCCAAGGTCTGATTACACTGATCCCTAAACCACAAAAAGACAAGCTTCTTCTGGATAACTGGCGACCAATTACATTACTACAAAATGACTATAAAATTATTGCAGGCTTTATTGCGACAAAAATTAAGAATACTCTTGAAGAAGTGGTTGATGAAACTCAGTCTGGATTCATACCAGGCAGACATATAACTAATAATATCAGACTTATATTGGATCTGCTAGATTATTCAGATTTAATAGAGGGGGATGGTCTCATATTATTTCTAGATTTCTTTAAAGCCTTTGACACAGTTGAACATACATTTTTGTTTAAAGCATTAGAAGTATTCGGATACGGACAAGTCTTAATTAAAAGTTGTCAAATGTTATACAGGAATTGTAATGCATCTGTAAAATTGTCACATGGCTGCTCTAAAAGATTTTATTTGAAAAGAGGTCTTAGACAAGGGTGTCCAGTCTCCCCATATCTATTTATTCTGGCCATGCAAATCCTTTCGTTTAAAATCAAGGAAAAAATTACAGGGATGAATGTTGCAAACAGAAATATCGTAATTTCCCAGCTTGCGGATGACACTGCACTTTTTTTAAAGAATAAACGTGAAATAAAAAACTCTATTGAAATCATCAACTCCTTCTCCAAAGCTTCTGGTTTGACTCTAAATCTAAGCAAATGTGAAATACTTTCCATTAAATCTGATCTAAAAGGTACATTCCTCAACATTCCTATAAAAGACAAAGTTAAATATCTTGGAATCACAATAATTAAAGATCAAAATATAAGATCAATTGAAAATTTTAACCCCACAATTAAAATAGTTGAACAAAGATTTAATCTATGGCTCCAGAGAGATCTTTCTCTTTTAGGTCGCTCATTATTAGTCAAAGCTGATGGTTTATCTAGACTTATCTATCCGGCCCTTGCTCTTGATGTTCCCAAACAGATCAGTACCAACATTAATAAAATAAACTTTAACTTTATATGGAAAAAGAAATGCCATCTCATCAAGAAAAATATTCTAATGAACAAAGTTGAAAAAGGAGGAATTGAAGCCCTTGATTTCACATCTTTAAACAATTCATTCAAAATTAAATATTTAAAAAATCTTCTAAAAAACCCAACCTCTATATGGAATGCTATTCCCACTTACAACTTTGACAAAATTGGAGGATTACCCTTTCTTCTCAGATGCAATTACAGTATACCCAAAATACCCTTAAAATTATCTACATTTCATAAACAAATGCTGTTAAGCTGGTCACTATTGTACAAACACAATTTTTCTCCTCATAAATATTATATCTGGAATAATGAAGACATTAAATACAAAAATAAGACAATCTTTTACAGAAAATGGTATGATAGGGGAATATTACTTGTAAACCAATTACTAAATCCAAATGGTCATTTATTGTCTTATTCTGACTTTATGTTACTTTTCCAATTTCCTGTTACCCCTAAAGAATATGCTGTTGTGTTTGACGCAATCCCCAGTGGATCATTAAAGCTTTTATCATCTTTCCCCACACATCAAATTCACTCAATGCCAAATTTTGATCCAAACTCCATTTATATTGATTACGATTGTCCTTTTATAAGTAAGAAAACAACCAACAAAAGATTAAGAAATATTCTATTACGAGATGTTGTTTTTTCACCAGCTTGTGTTTTTTATTGGTCCAACACTTTTGAAAATATAAATTGGAAGTGGACTTGGTTGCTCCTTAAAAAATACTTAATAAACAACAAAGTAAGAGAAATTTCTTATAAAATTATTCATAATGTTTATCCTGTTAATGCATTTTTGATAAAAAGATATAAATGGGATTTGGACCCAAAGTGTACTTTTTGTAAAAATAATGAAGAAAAGCTTATTCATCTTTTTTGGGATTGTAATTATACAAAAATATTTTGGAGAGATATGTCACTCTTTTTTCATCAAAGAAATCTCAATATTACTTTAACAGATAAGGATGTTTTATTTGGGATGGAGAAATGTCAACTTGTCAAAACAGAATTCTTATATGTTGTTAATTTTTTTATTATTTATGGTAAATATCATATACACACCTCCAAATATTTACAACAAAAACCTAATTTCCAGATTTTATTATCTTCTATTAATATCTATATAGAATCCTTAAAATTCAGTTCAAATGCTAAAGCCATTCAAATCATAACTGCCCTTAAAGAATTGCAACCCTCGAGCACAGACTTGATTTTGACATTGTAAAATAATTGCTCTGTTCTGTAAAGCCCTTTGATATTGTATCTGTTTGTAATTACTATTGTTCTATATTGTTCTTGTATGTTCTTTTTTGCAATAAAAAAAAAAAAAAAAAAAAAAAAAAAAAAAAAAAACGCCGCACAGTGCCGGGGTATCGTTAGTGTGTTCAGCTTGAATCAGCATGTTAGGGTAGCAGATCGACCGCCCCAAGATGGCGGCCGTAATTCGAGGGGCGCTGCTTGTTGTGCTCAAACAGTCAACAAGCAGTACTCTTTGAGTTCCGGGTCAGAGGTGAACTCCTCCATCTTGTGGCTTGCTGTGCTGTGCTGCCGTTTTTCCTAAATTACTGAAGGATATTGTTGAATGAAGTCCAATTTACCCAGACGAATGGTGTTCCATTGGGTGTTTTCCTTGCAACTACGTGACGGTGAGTCGTTTATTTAATGTCGGTTTTATATTATGGTAGAAATGCGGTGGCTAGGCTACACGGCACTGAGGGATGGCAGTAAAAGCCTAACAGCAGCGCGATCTCTCCTGCGCTGCAGCGCCGGTAAAGAGCTGCGTGAAGCTGACACCCCACCCACAGAAAAAACTCTGTTAATTAGACGGAAAGGTTAGTGCTTCGTTTGTGCCGTTAAAATTAGCGTTTGTACTGTTTTGGTTTTGAAGATATTAAAGAATATTTGTTAAGGTCATCCAGAATTCACCATCTCCCCATTTTGCTTCGAATCCAATCAAACTGGGCTACTTTTTTTAGTGCTTTGTTTGTGCAGGTTTGTGCCGTTAAAATTATCGTTTGTGCTGCTTTGGTTTCGGAGATATTATGAATTTTAATTTCAACCGATGACGTCATCCCAGCCCGCCGCTTCAAAATAAAGTGCTACGGTAAATCATATGTTATTGCCGTCACTGGAAAAAACGTAAGTCTTTTTAATATATTTCTACTGATAAATCAGTAACATTACTATGAAGTTGTGTCATCTACCGAGCCTCCCCCCCCCCCCTACAGCATTCTTATAAAATGATTTATATATTCCTGCTTATTGGCAAAGATCTCTTGGGACACATGTTTTTGTTTGTTTTTTTAGTTTCCTGACTGAGGGGAGAGGCTGGAACAGTCTCTGTGCAGGATGGCTGGCGTCCTTAATGATGTTCCTCATTTGTGTAAAAAGATGTAGTCAGATCTACCATTTGGTCTCAACACTTTTCTCAAGAAAGCAGTTATTAATTTTATATTTTTCTTTTATCATGCAAGTTGTTTTAGCTGGTATTGTAAAATGTGTGTTATATTGTTTTGTACTTTATTCCTGAATAAATATTGTGATTTATTTTGTCTCATTTAAAGAACTTTACTTTAGATAGCAATGTCAAGTGACATTGCCAAAAAAGGCATTTCATTTATTAGAATGTTCAACTGTTTTCATAAAGTCTATTTTTCCTAATCAGAAGGGTTTATTCTTCTTCGAGAGTATAATGTTTATAACATTTTTAAACAATAACTTGGTTATAGTTGATCTTAGTAGTCATAGTTCATTACTCCTCTGAATTAATTAGAATAGCAAACCTTTATTGCTCTACAATAGGGAGATTTGGGGGTGTCTGCACCTAACAAAAGGGCAATTAAAGTATACAGGCTTATATAACGCAGAAAACATACCCAAACTAAAATCAATAACAGAAAAACTGCAAAAAATAAATCACACTGGTCAGCCTATAAAGTATAACAACATTAAAATTCATAATATCTCCGAAACCATAGTAGCACAAACGTTAATTTTAACGGCACAAAGATGCACAAACACAGCACTAAAGAAGTTGACCACTCTGGTTTGCTTTGGCTCCAGCTCAGCACCAGCAAAGGAATAACAATGTAGCGCTTTATTTTGCAGCGGCGACCTGTGGTGACGTCACCGGCCGGAATTAAAACTTATATTATCTGCGAAACCAAAGCAGCATAAACGCTAATTTTAACGGCACAAACCTGCACAAACGAATCACTAAAGAAGTTGACCAGCTTGGTTGGATTTAAAGCAAAATGATGGGATGGTGAACTCTAGATGAACTTAACAAATATTCTTTAATATCTTCAAAACCAAAACAGCACAAACGCTAATTTTAACGGCACAAATGTGCACAAACCAAGCACTAACCATTCCGTCTATTTAACTGAGTTTTTTCTGTGAGTGGGGTGTCAGCATCTGACACATGGCCTTTGGTGAGCTTTGGTGACATTAAGTATTGGCACCCTTTTTGAGGAACTTCCCAGTACAGGATTTGGACCAAACTAACAGAGTACAATCACCCGGTGATACTGGACACAACCATAGACATATATAAAGAGTAGACCCCGCATCGACCGCTCTCGCCTATAGGCGCTGACGAGATTTAGGGGCGCCATCTTGGGGCGGTCGACAACTCCGCTCAGTCTAATGTGTTAACCAGGTGCAGAATCAATTTTAATCAACTATAACTCGTTTAATGTTGAACTAATTTTCACATTTGTTTAGCTTAAAACTTTAAAACTATAGCTATTATAACAAATGGTCCAGTGTGTTTAAATAATCTTAGTGGGGTTAAAAGTAATAGAATATTCTGACATGATGTGTGTATGTTTCAAAACACAGCCACGCACACATTTTTTATAATTTTTTTATTGCTATATAAACAAACACATTTGTACATGTACATATGTACATATACTTCCCAAAAAGAACCCGTGATGGGCGAAATCTGTAAAGTAGTAACCTTTATTTTTTTTACAATTATTATATACAATTAAATACACTATAGTATATTGAAACCATAGAACAAAACCTTTTTACCGGCCCAAGCATTTGTTTAACAAATGAAAGTACTATATAAACGTTTTTTTTTTATTATTATTTACAAATAAGCTGTAAAATAATTTTAATCAATACGAACTGAAGGCTTCAAATTGCGGAGATCAGCGTGGCCCACCGCAACCAGAGTCATTGGATTAGAACGGGAGAAAATTAAAAATTATTATAAAAAAAATACAAAGTACAGTAGGACAAATAGTGACTCGTGTGTATTTCACTGCTCTTTTGACTGAGGCGCTGCATCCGTGACTCCGCTCTGTAGCGTTTTTTTCTTCTAAAGCCCGCGGTGCTGGTGAGTTTTTTTTTCGGGAGAAGAACACATTTTTATCGGTAGTTGTCACTCTTTTTTCAAAAAAGATTCTTATAAACCGACACGCCACCTGATGAGAACTGTAATGAACGGCTCATCAATGCAAATCCGTGAAGCAGCGAGACCGTGAAAGGTGAACCGCAATATAGCGAGTGTTCACTATATATATATATATATATATATATATATATATATATATATGCTGTTTATTCACTAATGTCTAACAACAACTTTGTATCTCCTAGTATTAGAAAACTTACATTCTGATCAAAAATATAAACAATGTCTTTTCATCTTGCTTGTGAAAAGTTATCCCTCGAGCCCTGACATAAATAATCCCTCGATTTAAACAAAAATGAGCCGCACAGTGCCGAGGCATCATTAGTGTGTCAGCTTTAATCAGCAGGATTAGGTATCAAGTCGACCGCCCCAAGGTGGCACCCGTAATGGGGTACCGCGCACGTGACGTCACCGTCTCAAGAGCAACGCCCCTTTTGCCGCTTAGGTAGGGCATACAGGAGAGAACGCACGGATAACCCAGCTATTACAAGCGCAACAGAACCAGCGATATGACCGACTTTACAGCCGTTGAACTTTCCCAAGACGATGTTCCAGGCGCACGGTTTACTGGTCGCACTGTCGAAGAACACACCAACCTTCAGCTCAAACGATGGCTTGAGGTTCGAGGGCTTAAAAAGACTGGAAAACTGGCCGAGTTGATGAACGGTAAGCTTTGTTTTTTTTTCCTGCGCGGCGATCATGGCAGCGTCGGCCGTTTTTTTTTTTTGTTGTTGTTTGCAATCACCGTCCAGGAATGGGTATATGTTTAATGTTTGTCTCATTTCAAATGTTTTTGAGTAAGCTATCCTGGTAGCAGGCTATCATGTTAGCGCCTGCTACCATGATAGCCTATATGCTATCATGGTAGCAGGCGCTACTTTATTAACATGTCGGACACCAAAATACTCTTACCTTGACTTGATGTCGCTGGAATTGGGTCAGGATGTTCTTCGGTTGTACCCTTTCCTCCGACAAAATGCTTGCTACATATGTACTTGAATTTGGTAACTTCTTCCGGGTTGAACTGTTGTGTAGGCCGACCGCCCCGGTGTACCAAGCGCACAAATTTCTCCTTGGCAGTCTTGAAGAAAACATCCTTCATATGCGGCCGATCAGCGTACCTCGAGTCGCTGTTGCACGTTCCATAACAACAATGTTTAAAAACCATGGTCTTAGATTTGGAAAAAGCAGTCGTTTTAACGAGTAAAACCTAGGCTAACGCACGTCTCTTTTACAGCGAAACAGCGGCGGGTTTCCGGAGTTTGCCCCATTGCGTACCACGTGATGTGACGTCATCGTGACGTTGTGTTTCTAAAAATAGCTCGCGCGCGGTACCCCATTCCTGTGCAGCGACAGTCAATGCGGGGTCTACTCTTATATTATGTCTATGGACACAACCATGTTAGCGGCTAACGCTTAGCATGTTGCTAACCGGAAGTAGCTCTAGGAAGGTCTCACCAACTTCTGCATCACAGTTTGTACTTCCTTTAGTAGTTTGTAATGCCTTTAAGATTTTTATTCACATATTTCATTTTTTCATGCTACATTGAAGTATTTAATCATGTTTTAATAACACCAATTTTCCATGCTGCTTGGATGCAGACCTTCTCCTGTCGACTGTTTTTTTTGGGGAGGCTTAGTTGCTAAAGGAGGCCGATCTGACACATGGCCTTTGGTGAGCTTTGGTGACATTAAGTATTGGCACCCTTTTTGAGGAACTTCCCAGTACAGGATTTGGACCAAACTAACAGAGTACAATCACCCGGTGATACTGGACACAACCATGTTAGCAGCTAACGCTTAACATGTTGCTAACCGGAAGTAGCTATAGGAAGGTCTCACCAACTTCTGCTTCACAGAGTTTGTACTTCCTTTAGTAGTTTGTAATGCCTTTATCATTTTTATTCACATATTTCATTTGTTCATGCTACATTGAAGTATTTAATCATGTTTTAATAACACCAATTTTCCATGCTGCTTGGATGCAGACCTTCTCCTGTCGGCTGGTTTTGACGAAGACAAATTCTTTTCACACTCAGAAGATTTGATTTAAAATCCCCAAGTGATAAAAGCCTACGACCAAGGAACTCGGAAGCTTTGCCTTTGACGGTTACGCGCACCACCAGGCGGGCGCCTTCTTCAACTTCTTCAGAAGTTGAACGTTTCTAGTTATTATTAGGCGCCTGCCATAGCATTTGCAATGAGGAGGCAGTGCTGTGCGAAGCACAGCACTGCCTCCCATGCAAATGCATGGAGGCACCTATTACTATTCACCTCTAAACGGACTCTTTATTAGGCGCCTGCCATAGCATTTGCAATGAGGAGGCAGTGCTGTGCGAAGCACAGCACTGCCTCCCATGCAAATGCATGGAGGCACCTATTACTATTCACCTCTAAACGACTTCTTTATTATTAGGCGCCTGCCATAGCATTTGCAATGAGGAGGCAGTGCTGTGCGAAGCACAGCACTGCCTCCCATGCAAATGCATGGAGGCACCTATTACTATTCACCTCTAAACCACTCTCTTTATTAGGCGCCTGCCATAGCATTTGCAATGAGGAGGCAGTGCTGTGCGAAGCACAGCACTGCCTCCCATGCAAATGCATGGAGGCACCTATTACTATTCACCTCTAAACGGACTCTTTATTAATATTATTCTTTATTATTCCACGATAAATGCGGCCCGAACTGTAGCGTGCACCCCCAAGATATAGGTACCAAAACTTGCGGCTCGGTCGGGAATAGTGTGCTACTACTTTTATTGGGATTTCGAGTTACCATGGCAACAAAATTAGCAAAAAACCAACCCCCAAAAAACCCATGATAATCAATGGAGTCGGGTAGAAAGAAAGCCTCAAAAAAGCCTCAAAATGACCATTTTCAAAGCCTTACTGTGTCGCCATGCTTTCACCTACGAACACCGTTTGACTTCCAGTTTGTAGATATATCTGTGACCTACTCAGAAGTGAAAACGGGATGTGGATATTTTTTATCGTCTCTTCACAGTTACTCCTCAAAGCTCATGTCCGAAAATCAGCGAAATCATCGTTTACAATGAAAGTCAATGACGGAATTCTCCAACCGCTAGAGTGGCCCACTCTAGCTTTTTTAAAGATTTCAAAACTCCGAACAACTTGACCTTTCTCGCTCAATTTACACTCTACGTAGACAAATTATACATCAAAACGTAGGTATTTTTGTCAGGATTCGGGAAATGTAACCCTCATTGGTGTGGCATTTATAAATTTTTCGCAAATCACCTCAGACCGACACAAACCCGAAACCTCCCCCATTCATTTCCTATGGAGCGGTTTTGAAAAATGACGTCTAAAAATCCAAAACATCACATGTTTTCGCATCGTCGCTACTCCTAAACCGTTTTATGTACAGACATGAGACTTTCACACATGAATGTCCCAACCCTTCTGGCACTCAAGAAAAATGAATTTTGTGGATAACTGTTACGGTTTTTCCACAGGAACAATTTGTTCGGGAGTAGCGAATGTGCAAAATCCTGAAATCGCTTTGGAGCTGCATTTTCCCACATCATCCACTTTTTTACATCGTCGCTGTGCCTACACCGATTTTTGTAAAAATATGAAAATGAGCTACATGGTCATCAAAAGCCTGCTGATACTCACAGTGAAAGAATTATTTTGATATCTCTTATACTTTTTTAGCCAGAGCGATTTGTTCGGGATCATTTTCAGAGGATTTCTGAAATTTCATAAAAATGTCCTTTAGATCATAATTTTTTACGCCTTTATTAAACTTTTTCCAGCAAAAACCGATAGCAAGTCTTCTTCCCCTATCCTTTACGAAATAAACACAGAAAAAATTACGTCTCTACCATTTACGGTTCCGGAGAAATCGTGCGTTGTTCGAGGCAAAGTTCTCCATTATAATCCAATAGGCTGACTTGGACAAAAAGTATCTGCACTTCTTTTAGACTGGCCCGCTGCAGCTGTGTCAGTGAGTTTCCATGACGACGGAACTCTGAGGGCCAGTGGGAGACGTTCCATTGAGATACAATGGCGACTTTCATCGCTCACTGCAGTGGCTGTGATTAATGTAGAAATCTGAAATTCGCACAGTCACTTCCTCTTAACATTTTAAAATTTCCATGTGACTTTCAGCCATGTGTCAGTTTTCTGTGCCATTTTGGATCAAACCACTTATGTTTCCAATAATGCATGCCCATATATGGCGCTACAGTGTAGCACAGATGGAAAGTGCAGGCTTTGCATGCAAGAGGTCGTGGGATCGATTCCCGGTATGGAAAACATGGAGTTTTGTATTATAATCCTCACAGTGTGAATATCAAAACATGTGTGCTGATCCCATGAAGTATTTTTTTGTACCACCCGCCATTTTGAGTTACCATGGCAACGTTATAAATGACGTTTTTTCTCCCTATTTGAGGCACATCCCAGTACAGGATTTGGACCAAACTGACAGAGTACACTCACCCAGTGATAACATACACAACCATGTTAGCGGCTAACGGTTAGCATGTTGCTAACCGGAATTAGCTCTAGGAAGCCTGTACAAACTTCTGCTTGACAGATTTGGTGAATTTTAGGATTTTCTCCCTTTTTAGGCACTTCTCAGTACAGGATTTCAACCAAACTAACAGAGTAACATCACCCGGTGATACTGAACACAGCCATGCTAGCGGCTAACCGTTAGCATGTTGCTAACCGGAAATAGCTTTAGGAAGGTCCTACCAACAGCTGCTTAGCCAGAGTTCTTCAACCTTTACAGACAGAGAGGGCTGTAGCTGTCAGTGAGTCTCCATGACAACGCTGCTAGCAAGAGGCTCCTAGGAGGTCCATTGACTTAACATGGCACCTTTCAACAGCCGCTGCGAGGGCTGTGAAGACCGTAGGAACCTGAAATTCGCAGTGTTACTTCCTGTTGCTATTTCTGACGGTACGGTACGCACCAAGTGGCAGGCGCCTTGCTAAATTTCTTCAGAAATTTTTCTAGTTATTCTTTACTTATTCTTCCTTCACGATTAATGCTGCCCGAACCATAGCGTGCACCCCCACAATTGAGGTATAAAAACGTGCGGCTCCATCTCGAGATGTGTGCTACTACTTTTATTGGGGTTTCGAGTTACCATGGCAACAAAATTAACGAAAAACCACCCCCAAAAATCCCATAGGGATCAATGTTATCGGGTAGAAAGAAAAACTCAAAAAAGCCTCCAAATGACCATTTTCAACGCTGTACTGTGTCATCATGCTTTCACCTACGAACACCGTTTAACTTCCAGTTTGTAGATATATCTGTGAACTACTCAGAACTGAAAACGGGATGTGGATATCTTTTATCGTCTCTTCACAGTTACTCCTCAAAGCTCATGTCCGAAAATCAGCGAAATCATCGTTTACAATGAAAGTCAATGACGGAATTCTCCAACCGCTAGAGTGGGCCACTCTAGCTTTTTTAAAGATTTCAAAACTCCGAACAACTTGACCTTTCTCGCTCAATTTTCACTCTACGTAGACAAATTATACATCAAAACGTAGGTATTTTTGTCAGGATTCGGGAAATGTAACCCTCATTGGTGTGGCATTTATAGATTTTTCGCAAATCACCTCAGAGCGACACAAACCCAAAACCTCCCCCATTCATTTCCTATGGAGCGGTTTTGAAAAATGACGTCTAAAAATCCAAAACATCACATGTTTTCGCATCGTTGCTACTCCTAAACCGTTTTATGTACAGACATGAGACTTTCACACATGAATGTCCCAACCCTTCTGGCACTCAAGAAAAATGAATTTTGTGGATAACTGTTACGGTTTTTCCACAGGAACAATTTGTTCGGGAGTAGCGAATGTGCAAAATCCTGAAATCGCTTTGGAGCTGCATTTTCCCACATCATCCACTTTTTTACATCGTCGCTGTGCCTACACCGATTTTTGTAAAAATATGAAAATGAGCTACATGGTCATCAAAAGCCTGCTGATACTCACAGTGAAAGAATTATTTTGATATCTCTTATACTTTTTTAGCCAGAGCGATTTGTTCGGGATCATTTTCAGAGGATTTCTGAAATTTCATAAAAATGTCCTTTAGATCATAATTTTTTACGCCTTTATTAAACTTTTTCCAGCAAAAACCGATAGCAAGTCTTCTTCCCCTATCCGTTACGAAATAAACACAGAAAAAATTACGTCTCTACCATTTACGGTTCCGGAGAAATCGTGCGTTGTTCGAGGCAAAGTTCTCCATTATAATCCAATAGGCAGACTTGGACACCAAGTGTCTCCACTTTTTTAGACTGGCCCGCTGCAGCTGTGTCAGTGAGTTTCCATGACGACGGAACTCTGAGGGCCAGTGGGAGACGTTCCATTGAGATAGAATGGCAACTTTCGACGCCAGCTGCAGCGGCTGTGATTAATGTAGAAATCTGAAATTCGCACAGTCACTTCCACTTAACATTTTAAAATTTTAAAGTGACTTTCAGCCATGTGTCAGTTTTCTGTGCCATTTTGGATGTCACATGCTTTCCTACTGGGCCTTTGCTTCCAACAGGACCTGGCATGATTCCCAGACACGACTCAATTGGCCAATACAGCACCACCCACCTGTGGGAAATGGTGCTACACATCATTTTGGTCAAATGTTGAGTTCTGGGCCCAGATGTAGTGAGGCTGAGTTGCTAAAGGAGGCCAATATGACCCATGAAGATTGGTCACGTTTGGTGACATTAAGTATTGGCACCTCTATTTGAGGCACTTCCCAGTACAGGATTTGGACCAAACTGACAGAGTACAATCACCCGGTGATACTGAACACAACCTTGTTAGCGGCTAACGGATAGCATGTTGCTAACCGGAAGTAGCTCTAGGAAGGTCTCACCAACTTCTGCTTCACATAGTTTGTTCTTCCTTTAGAGAGAAAGCTCCACAAGAAATTTGGGCTACGTCGCATAAAGCATCTCCAAGCTATGAGGTGTCAAACATCCAATGCTTTTCAATGGGGGACCAAACCCCTTATGGTCCCAGTAATGTATGCCCATATATGGTGCTACAGTATAGCTCAAATGGAAAGTGCAGGCTTTGCATGCAAGAGGTTGTGGGATCGATTCCCGGCTTGGGAGACTAAGAGTTTTGTATTATAATCCCCACAGTGTGTATATTAAAACATGTCTGCTGATCCAATGAAGTATTTTTTCGTACCACCCGCCATTTTGAGTTACCACGCGCCATTTTGAGTTACCATGGCAACGTTATAAACAATGTAGTTTCTCCCTATTTGAGGCACTTCCCAGTACAGGATTTGGACCAAAGTGACAGAGTACAATCACCCGATGATACCAGACACAACCATGTTAGCGGCTAACGGTTAGCATGTTGCTAACCGGAAGTAGCTCTAGGAAGCCTGTACAAACTTCTGCTTGACAGATTTGGTGAATTTTAGGATTTTCTCCCTTTTTAGGCACTTCTCAGTACAGGATTTCAACCAAACTAACAGAGTAACATCACCCGGTTATACTGAACACAGCCATGCTAGCGGCTAACCGTTAGCATGTTGCTAACCGGAAATAGCTTTAGGAAGGTCCTACCAACAGCTGCTTAGCCAGAGTTCTTCTGCCTTTACAGACAGAGAGGGCTGTAGCTTTCAGTGAGTCTCCATGACAACGCTGCTAGCAAGAGGCTCCTAGGAGGTCCATTGACTTAGCATGGCACCTTTCAACGGCCGCTGCGGGGGCTGTGAAGACCGTAGGAAGCTGAAATTCGCTGTGTTACTTCCTGTTGCTATTTCTGACGGCACGATACGCACCAAGTGGCAGGCGCCTTGCTAAATTTCTTCAGAAATTTTTCTAGTATTCTTTATTTTTCTTCCTTCACGATTAATGCGGCCCGAACCGTAACGTGCACCCCCACAATATATACATCAAAACGTCTGGCTCGGTCTCGAGATGTGTGCTACTACGTTTATTGGGGTTTCGAGTTACCATGGCAACAAAATTAGCGAAAAACCACCCCCAAAAAAAACCATAGGAATGAATGGAGTCGGGTAGAAAGAAAGCCTTAAAAAAGCCTCCAAATGACCATTTTCAACGCTGTACTGTGTCGTCATGCTTTCACCTACGAACACCGTTTAACTTCCAGTTTGTAGATATATCTGTGACCTACTCAGAAGTGAAAACGGGATGTGGATATCTTTTATCGTCTCTTCACAGTTACTCCTCAAATCTCATGTCCAAAAATCAGCGAAATCATCGTTTATAATGAAAGTCAATGACGGAATTCTCCAACCGCTAGAGTGGGGCACTCTAGCGTTTTCAAAGATTTCAAAACTCCGAACAACTTGACCTTACTCACTCAATTTTCCCTCTACGTAGACAAATTATACATCAAAACGTAGGTATTTTTGTCAGGATTCGGGAAATGTAACCCTCATTGGTGTGGCATTTATAGATTTTTCGCAAATCACCTCAGACCGACACAAACCCGAAACCTCCCCCATTCATTTCCTATGGAGCGGTTTTGAAAAATGACGTCTGAAAATCCAAAACATCACATGTTTTCGCATCGTCACTACTCCTAAACCGTTTTATGTACAGGCATGAGACTTTCACACATGAATGTCCCAACCCTTCTGGCACTCAAGAAAAATAAATTTTTTGGATAACTGTTACGGTTTTTCCACAGGAACAATTTGTTCGGGAGTAGCGAATGTGCAAAATCCTGAAATCGCTTTGGAGCTGCATTTTCCCACATCATCCACTTTTTTACATCGTCGCTGTGCCTACACCGATTTTTGTAAAAATATGAAAATGAGCTACATGGTCATCAAAAGCCTGCTGATACTCACAGTGAAAGAATTATTTTGATATCTCTTATACTTTTTTAGCCAGAGCGATTTGTTCGGGACCATTTTCAGAGGATTTCTGAAATTTCATAAAAATGTCCTTTAGATCATAATTTTTTACGCCTTTATTAAACTTTTTCCAGCAAAAACCGATAGCAAGTCTTCTTCCCCTATCCGTTACGAAAAAAACACAGAAAAAATTACGTCTCTACCATTTACGGTTCCGGAGAAATCGTGCGTTGTTCGAGGCAAAGTTCTCCATTATAATCCAATAGGCAGACTTGGACACAAAGTGTCTGCACTTCTTTAGACTGGCCCGCTGCAGCTGTGTCAGTGAGTTTCCATGACGACGGAACTCTGAGGGCCAGAGGAAGAGGCTCCATTGAGATACAATGGCAACTTTCATCGCTCACTGCAGTGGCCGTGATTAATGCAGAAATCTGAAATTCGCACAGTCACTTCCTCTTAACATTTTAAAATTTTCAAGTGACTTTCAGCCATGTGTCAGTTTTCTGTGCCATTTTGGATTTTACATGCTTTCCTATTGGGCCTTTGCTTCCAACAGGACCTGGCATGATGCCCAGACACGACCCAATTGGCCAATACAGCACCACCCACATGTGGGAAATGGCACTACACACCATTTTGGTCAAATGTTGAGTTCTGGGCCCAGATGTGGTGAGGCTGAGTTTCTAAAGGAGGCCAATCTGTCCCATGAACTTTTGTCACGTTTGGTGACATTAAGTATTGGCACCCCTATTTGAGGCACTTCCCAGTACAGGATTTGGACCAAACTGACAGAGTACAATCACCTGGTGATACTGAACACAATGTTGTTAGCGGCTAACAGTTAGCATGTTGCTAACTGGAAGTAGCTCTAGGAAGGTCTCACCAACTTCTGCTTCACAGAGTCTGTTCTTCCTTTAGAGAGAAAGCTCCACAAGAAATTTGGGCTACGTCGCGTAAAGCATCTCCAAGCTATGAGGTGTCAAACATCCAATGTTTTTCAATGGGGGACCAAACCCCTTATGGTCCCAATACTGCATGACCTTATATGGCGCTACAGTATAGCTCAGATGGAAAGTGCAGACTTTGCATGCAAGAGGTCGTGGGTTCGAAACCCGGCGTAGGTGACAAAGATTTTTGTGTTATAATCCTCACAGTGTGTATATTAAAACATGTGTGCTGATCCCATGAAGTATTTTTTGTACCACCCGCCATTTTGAGTTACCATGGCAACATTATAAATGACGTATTTTCTCCCTATTTGAGGTCATCCCAGTACAGGATTTGGACCAAACTAACAGAGTACACTAACCCAGTGATACCAAACACAACCATGTTAGCGGCTAACGGTTAGCATGTTGCTAACCGGAAGTAGTTCTAGGAAGCCTGTACAAACATCTGCTTGACAGATTTGGTGAATTTTAGGATTTTCTCCCTTTTTAGGCACTTCTCAGTACAGGATTTCAACCAAACTAACAGAGTAACATCACCCGGTGATACTGAACACAGCCATGCTAGCGGCTAACCGTTAGCATGTTGCAAACCGGAAATAGCTTTAGGAAGGTCCTACCAACAGCTGCTTAGCCAGAGTTCTTCTGCCTTTACAGACAGAGAGGGCTGCAGCTGTCAGGGAGTCTCCATGACAACGCTGCTAGCAAGAGGCTCCTAGGAGGTCCATTGACTTAACATGGCACCTTTCAACGGCCGCTGCGAGGGCTGTAAAGACCGTAGGAACCTGAAATTCGCAGTGTTACTTCCTGTTGCTAATTCTGACGGTACGGTACGCACCAAGTGGCAGGCGCCTTGCTAAATTTCTTCAGAAATTTTTCTAGTTAATATTCTTTATTTTTCTTCCTTCACGATTAATGGGGCCCGAACCATAGCGTGCACCCCCACAATATAGGCATCAAAACCTGTGGCTTGATCTCGAGATGTGTGCTACTACTTTTATTGGGATTTCGAGTTACCATGGCAACAAAATTAGCGAAAAACCAACCCCCAAAAAACCCATGATAATCAATGAAGTCGGGTAGAAAGAAAGCCTCAAAAAAGCCTCCAAATGACCATTTTCAACGCTGTACTGTGTCGTCATGCTTTCACCTACGAACACCGTTTAACTTCCAGTTTGTAGATATATCTGTGACCTACTCAGAAGTGAAAACGGGATGTGGATATCTTTTATCGTCTCTTCACAGTTACTCCTCAAAGCTCATGTCCAAAAATCAGCGAAATCATCGTTTACAATGAAAGTCAATGACGGAATTCTCCAACCGCTAGAGTGGCCCACTCTAGCTTTTTTAAAGATTTCAAAACTCCGAACAACTTGACCTTACTCGCTCACTTTTCACTCTACGTAGACAAATTATACATCAAAACGTAGGTATTTTTGTCAGGATTCGGGAAATGTAACCCTCATTGGTGTGGCATTTATAGATTTTTCGCAAATCACCTCAGAGCGACACAAACCCGAAACCTCCCCCATTCATTTCCTATGGAGCGGTTTTGAAAAATGACGTCTAAAAATCCAAAACATCACATGTTTTCGCATCGTCGCTACTCCTAAACCGTTTTATGTACAGGCATGGGACTTTCACACATGAATGTCCCAACCCTTCTGGCACTCACAAAAAAGGAATTTTGTGGATAACTGTTACGGTTTTTCCACAGGAACAATTTGTTCGGGAGTAGCGAATGTGCAAAATCCTAAAAACGCTTTGGAGCTGCATTTTCCCACATCAACCACTTTTTTACATCGTCGCTGTGTCTACACCGATTTTTGTACAAACATAAAAGTGAGGTTCCTGGTCCTCAAAAGCCTGCTGATACTCATGGTGAAAGAATTATTTTGATATCTCTTATACTTTTTGAGTTACAGCGATTTGTTCGGGACCCTTTTTAGAGGATTTCTAAAAATCCATAAAAATGCCATTTAGATCATAATTTTTTATGCCTTTGTTAAACTTTTTCTAGCAAAAAACGATAGCTTATCTTCTTCCCCTATCCGTTAGGAAATAAACGCAGAAAAAATTACGTCTCTACCATTTACGGACAAAGAGATATCGAGCGTTGTTCGGGGCAAAGTTCTCCATTATAATCCAATGGGACCTTTTTGTGACCAAAGTGTCTGCACTTCGGCCGCTGCAGGTGTGTGAGTGAGTTTCCATGACGACGGAACTCTGAGGGCCAGTGGGAGACGTTCCATTGAGATAGAATGGCAACTTTCGACGCCAGCTGCAGCGGCTGTGATTAATGTAGAAATCTGAAATTCGCACAGTCACTTCCTCTTAACATTTTAAAATTTTCATGTGACTTTCAGCCATGTGTCAGTTTGCTGTGCCATTTTGGATTTCACATGCTTTCCTATTGGGCCTTTGCTTCTAACAGGACCTGGCATGATGCCCAGACATGACCCAATTGGCCAATACAGCACCACCCACATGTGGGAAATGGCACTACACACCATTTTGGTCAAATGTTGAGTTCTGGGCCCAGATGTGGTGAGGCTGAGTTTCTAAAGGAGGCCAATCTGTCCCATGAACTTTTGTCACGTTTGGTGACATTAAGTATTGGCACCCCTATTTGAGGCACTTCCCAGTACAGGATTTGGACAAAACTGAGAGACTACAATCACCTGGTGATACTGAACACAATGTTTTTAGCGGCTAACAGTTAGCATGTTGCTAACCGGAAGTAGCTCTAGGAAGGTCTGACCAACTTCTGCTTCACAGAGTCTGTTCTTCCTTTAGAGAGAAAGCTCCACAAGAAATTTGGGCTACGTCGCATAAAGCATCTCCAAGCTATGAGGTGTCAAACATCCAATGTTTTTCAATGGGGGACCAAACCCCTTATGGTCCCAATACTGCATGACCTTATATGGCGCTACAGTATAGCTCAGATGGAAAGTGCAGGCTTTCCATGCAAGAGGTCGTGGGTTCAAAACCCGGCGTAAGCGACTAAGATTTTTGTGTTATAATGCCCACAGTGTGTATATTAAAACATGTGTGCTGATCCCATGAAGTATTGTTTTGTACCACCCGCCATTTTGAGTTACCATGGCAACATTATAAATGACGTATTTTCTCCCTATTTGAGGCTCATCCCAGTACAGGATTTGGACCAAACTAACAGAGTACACTAACCCAGTGATACCAAACACAACCATGTAAGCGGCTAACGGTTAGCATGTTGCTAACCGGAAGTAGCTCTAGGAAGCCTGTACAAACTTCTGCTTGACAGATTTGGTGAATTTTAGGATTGTCTCCCATTTTAGGCATTTATCAGTACAGGATTTCAACCAAACTAACAGAGTAACATCACCCGCTGATACTGAACACAACCATGCTAGCGGCTAACCGTTAGCATGTTGCTAACCAGAAGTAGCTTTAGGAAGGTCCTACCAACTTCTGCTTAGCCAGGGTTCTTCTGCCTTTACAGACAGAGAGGGCTGCAGCTGTCAGTGAGTCTCCATGACAACGCTGCTAGCAAGAGGCTCCTAGGAGGTCCATTGACTTACCATGGCACCTTTCAACGGCCTCTGCGAGGGCTGTGAAGACCGTAGGAACCTGAAATTCGCAGTGTTACTTCCTGTTAGTATTTTTGACGGTACGGTACGCACCAAGAGGCAGGCGCCTTGCTAAATTTCTTCAGAAATTTTTCTAGTATTCTTTTTTATTCTTCCGTCACGAATAATGCGGCCAGAACCATAGCGTGCACCCCCACAATATAGTTATCAAAACGTGCGGTTCGGTCGGGAATAGTGTGCTACTACTTTTATTGAGGTTTCGAGTTACCATGGCAACAAAATTAGCGAAAAACCACCCCCCAAAAAACCCATAATAATCAATGGAGTCGGGTAGAAAGAAAGCCTCAAAAAAGCCTCAAAATGACCATTTTCAAAGCTGTACTGTGTCGCCATGCTTTCACCTATGAACACCGTTTAACTTCCAGTTTGTAGATATATCTGTGACCTACTCAGAAGTGAAAACGGGATGTGGATATCTTTTATCGTCTCTTCACAGTTACTCCTCAAAGCTCATGTCCAAAAATCAGCGAAATCATCGTTTACAATGAAAGTCAATGACGGAATTCTCCAACTGCTAGAGTGGGCCACTCTAGCTTTTTTAAAGATTTCAAAACTCCGAACAACTTGACCTTACTCGCTCAATTTTCACTCTACGTAGACAAATTATACATCAAAACGTAGGTATTTTTGTCAGGATTCGGGAAATGTAACCCTCATTGGTGTGGCATTTATAGATTTTTCGCAAATCACCTCAGAGCGACACAAACCCGAAACCTCCCCCATTGATTTCCTATGGAGCGGTTTTGAAAAATGACGTCTAAAAATCCAAAACATCACATGTTTTCGCATCGTCGCTACTCCTAAACCGTTTTATGTACAGACATGAGACTTTCACACATGAATGTCCCAACCCTTCTGGCACTCACAAAAAAGGAATTTTGTGGATAACTGTTACGGTTTTTCCACAGGAACAATTTGTTCGGGAGTAGCGAATGTGCAAAATCCTGAAATCGCTTTGGAGCTGCATTTTCCCACATCATCCACTTTTTTACATCGTCGCTGTGCCTACACCGATTTTTGTAAAAATATGAAAATGAGCTACATGGTCATCAAAAGCCTGCTGATACTCACAGTGAAAGAATTATTTTGATATCTCTTATACTTTTTTAGCCAGAGCGATTTGTTCGGGACCATTCTCAGAGGATTTCTGAAATTTCATTAAAATGTCCTTTAGATCATAATTTTTTACGCCTTTATTAAACTTTTTCCAGCAAAAACCGATAGCAAGTCTTCTTCCCCTATCCGTTACGAAATAAACACAGAAAAAATTACGTCTCTACCATTTACGGTTCCGGAGAAATCGTGCGTTGTTCGAGGCAAAGTTCTCCATTATAATCCAATGGGACTTATTGTGACCAAAGTGTCTGCACTTCGGCAGCTGCAGGTGTGTGAGTGAGTTTCCATGACGACGGAACTCTGAGGGCCAGAGCTAGACGCTCCATTGAGATACAATGGCAACTTTCATCGCTCACTGCAGTGGCTGTGATTAATGTAGAAATCTGAAATTCGCACAGTCACTTCCTCTTAACATTTTAAAATTTTCATGTGACTTTCAGCCATGTGTCAGTTTTCTGTGCCATTTTGGATCAAACCACTTATGTTTCCAATAATGCATGCTCATATATGGCGCTACAGTGTAGCACAGATGGAAAATGCAGGCTTTGCATGCAAGAGGTCGTGGGATCGATTCCCGGTATGGAAAACTTGGAGTTTGTATTATAATCCTCACAGTGTGATTATCAAAACATGTGTGCTGATCCCATGAAGTATTTTTTGTACCACCCGCCATTTTGAGTTACCATGGCAACGTTATAAATGACGTTTTTTCTCCCTATTTGAGGCACATCCCAGTACAGGATTTGGACCAAACTGACAGAGTACACTCACCCAGTGATACCATACACAACCATGTTAGCGGCTAACGGTTAGCATGTTGCTAACCGGAATTAGCTCTAGGAAGCCTGTACAAACTTCTGCTTGACAGATTTGGTGAATTTTAGGATTTTCTCCCTTTTTAGGCACTTCTCAGTACAGGATTTCAACCAAACTAACAGAGTAACATCACCCGGTGATACTGAACACAGCCATGCTAGCGGCTAACCGTTAGCATGTTGCTAACCGGAAATAGCTTTAGGAAGGTCCTACCAACAGCTGCTTAGCCAGAGTTCTTCAACCTTTACAGACAGAGAGGGCTGCAGCTTTCAGTGAGTCTCCATGACAACGCTGCTAGCAAGAGGCTCCTAGGAGGTCCATTGACTTAACATGGCACCTTTCAACGGCCGCTGCGAGGGCTGTGAAGACCGTAGGAACCTGAAATTCGCAGTGTTACTTCCTGTTGCTATTTCTGACGGTACGGTAGGCACCAAGTGGCAGGCGCCTTGCTAAATTTCTTCAGAAATTTTTCTAGTTATTATTATTATTATTATAGTACCGTTAATACAGCCCGAACCGTAGGGTCTACCCCCACATACTATATATCGAAACGTTGGTCTCGACGCCGCGATCAGGGCTTTTTGTACTTGACGCCGTTTCGACTTACATTTGGAACAAAATTCGCAAAAAACACTTCTTAACACAATTGACCTCTCAATAAAGCTTGGCTGAGCACGACACTGGTGTTTTGGTCGAGTGGGTTAGGTGTCGGGCTGCAAAGCAGAAGATCGAAAGTTCGAATCCAAGCTGTGCCAATTTTAGAGAATTACATTTTCACCCAATATTTCATTTCCCTATGGCTTTAAAAAACGATTTTTCAATTTAAATCAATACAGTTCACCTCATACCTTTAACTTTTTTATTCACATATTTTATTTTTTCATGCTACATTGAAGTATTTAATCATGTTTTAATAACACCAATTTTCCATGCTGCTTCGATGCAGACCTTCTCCTGTTGGCTGTTGGCTCATTAGCAGCCTCATTTGTTGTGGTCTCTTGTCATTCACACAGAACAATAAACCGTGCCAGCCGACATGAGTTTTACAAACGGCAAAGCTTTGTCTTAAGCAGTAACGTGCCTCTACTCCGCGCTGCGTTCTCAGACCAGTGTGATGCGTTCCCGAGCGTCAGAAAGCTGCATTTAGGAGCATGGGACATTTCTAATTTACAATAATATATTTTTTTTACAAGTAACAATTAAATAACTTGAACAACTGGTATAAATGAATGATGATAAAGGAATTTATTTAACATGTTTTGGGACAGTTTGTATTCAGACGTTTTAAGAAAACATTAAAGTATTTTATGTATTGTTTATTAATTTATTTTATATTATACTTAATCTCCTCCTTTTCCTGTATAATCCTGCCTCAAGCATTTCGCTGGCTCTCCTTATTATTGTAAACTTTGTAATGTAACGAGAGTTCAGGGACATCCTACAATCAGGCTTAGGCTACTGGAGGACATCAGGGCCAGTTTTTCTCACTCTACTGATTTCTACTGTTCTCCAGTTTTGCATTGCATTGCATTGAAATGAAAGTCACATTTCCTGCCACAGTTGTTTGCTGCTTCTCCACCGAAGCCAGGCCTGCAAGCTCTCCACCATCAGCCATCACTTATCAGTTACCCTCCTTCACTGCCTTGAATGTTAGTCATACTCAAAAACTGCTAGTTGAAAGAATAATTAATTTCATTATTATTTTCTGTTTAAATATCCAGTCATATTCACTGAATTAGAACATCTTTTTAGAATGTTTTTTAGTCTGAAAATGACAAGTACCTTTTGAAATTAACCTTAATGCAGGTACCAAACTTGTCCTTAAACCACAATAATTGTATTTATTTTACTACTATAATGTACTATTTTAATCTTAAATCTTATTTTTATTAGTTGGGATGGCTGCCAGCACAACACTGCATTATGTCCTCGTGACAGAAATCATCGCTAGAAAAATGCATTATCATCATTCAACAATGATTACTGAAAAAGACGTACTTCGTTCCTGCAGTTCCTATACTGTCCACGAGTGGCGCTGTGTGAGCAGACAACAAGCAGTACTCTTTGAGTTCTGGGTCAGAGGTGAACTCCTCCGTCTTGTGGCTGCTATTGCTTGCTGTGCTGTGCTGTGCTGCCGTTTTTCCTAAATTACTGAAGGATATTGTTGAATCAAGTCCAATTTACCCAGACGAAGGGTGTTCCATTGGGTGTCAGTGCTGAACATGACATGAGAGTGAGGATTTTCGGTAAGTTGATTTCTCCTCCGCTGCGCGCACACACACACACACACACACACACACACACACACGCGCGTATACATATAAACTGTAGGACCCGACAGAGTTTGCCCTGGAAATAAGTACGGCTGGATTCCGTCAAAAGTCCGGTTTCTGTCAAGAAACTCTTCTAAAAAAATCCATATCGCTATCAGATGATGATAGCTCCACGCAAGGACGTGAAGAGACTGTTGGAGGGGCAGGTGCTCAAAGTTAAAAGAGGGAACATGGGGCACGGATTTAAAACACGATACAGAAACTGTTGGATTTATTATAGTTATTCTACTTTTAATCTATATTCTAGTTATATTATGTTTCACTTATAACAACTAAATCACTATGCAATCTTATATTTTACTAATAACATTCTTGACCATTTACAATATTATATTATACTTATTACTGAAGTGTTATTTCTCCTTATATCAGAACACAAGCATGCGAGCAGTTGCAGGTTGCACCCAATTGTATCTTGCAGCTGCCTGTGGAAGATAAAGAAGTTACTCCCATAACAATGAATGCTGTTGTTGTGTATTGGTTCCCTGCCTAATAGATTTCAACTGGTTTGTTCCCCTTCCCTCAGCAGTTGAAATCCTGTGTAACTAAGGCGTTCCAATTTTCAATAAAAAGCCTGGCGAGCGGAGACTGCTTCAGAGTGGTTTGGAGGATTGTAAACTGAACAGTCTCCGAGCACTCTCCTTGCAAGATCAATTTAACTGATTCTCTGTGTCTTCTTTGTGCAGGTTGCTGAATAAGATGTTTGGTGTTTAAACCTAACATTAAATGGTCCTTCGAGCCGGATTTCAACATACCTAACGATCCCAGCAGGTAAAGTGAGGTTCCAGCAAGTCTGTGGCCACAGCACTAAGACCCTTTCCGGGACTGGTCCCTCCTTTACGGGCTGGGATCCGAAGGTTGAAGAATTCCAGAGACACAGAGAATTGTGAGTAGAATTTCGTTAAAGAGGAATGAGTGAACATTTCAGATAAAAAACAGTTAAAGTCCGCAGGAGGACAGACTCCTCTAGTTTAAACTAACTAGTTAAATTCTGTGAAGGACGGCGGAGTCCTCTGTTTTCTGAGAAACAAGATAAAACCCTGACAATCCTAGGCACTATCAGGTAGCAGATAAAAAACAGTTAAAGTCCGCAGGAGGACAGACTCCTCTAGTTTAAACAAACTAGTTAAATTCTGTGAAGGACGGCGGAGTCCTCTGTTTTAAAAAAATAGGAAATCTAAACAGTTAAAGTCCGCAGGAGGACAGACTCCTCTAGTTTAAACAAACTAGTTAAATTCTGTGAAGGACGGCGGAGTCCTCTGTTTTAAAAAAATAGGAAATCTAAACAGTTAAAGTCCGCAGGAGGACAGACTCCTCTAGTTTAAACAAACTAGTTAAATTCTGTGAAGGACGGCGGAGTCCTCTGTTTTAAAAAAATAGGAAATCTAAACAGTTAAAGTCCGCAGGAGGACAGACTCCTCTAGTTTAAACAAACTAGTTAAATTCTGTGAAGGACGGCGGAGTCCTCTGTTTTAAAAAAATAGGAAATCTAAACAGTTAAAGTCCGCAGGAGGACAGACTCCTCTAGTTTAAACTAACTAGTTAAATTCTGTGAAGGACGGCGGCGTCCTCTGTGTTAGATTAAAAGTAAGAGCTCAAAAGTGTGACTGTGTGTGTGTGAGGAAATACAAATACCACTAGGTATTTTATTTCATACCAAAACAGGCAAGAACAAATATGACGAGCTTTTGTGGATGCATGTAGGCAAGAAAACTCCACCTTGAAGGTTGAAGTGAGTTTTACCACAAACAGTTATTGATCGTCATCTTGTCTAAATAAACCCAGTGTTAGAACACAGCAGGTGTTGCAACCCACTGGGTCCAAACATTCACCAAAATGGGAAAGGGACAAAGTGAACAAAAATGCGAGCTACTCAAGAACTTACATGTAAAGATTGGAAAGTTGTTGAGAAAAAGGATAAAGCAGCAATTGTGCCCTTATGTTATTAGATAAAAAAAAGGTACAACTTCAATGGCAAACTATCCACTTCTGGCATAAACGAACTACAGGAAAAAATTAAATTAAAATGCAAAAACAAGGAGAAGCAAATGGCAAAAGAAGGTCTTGCCCAGACCCAAGTCTGGATAAAAACAGCAGGACCCACTCTGATCAAATTTAACATTTAGCTACATGGGTAAAATAATACAATTCAGGTTTAAGAGGTGACTTAACAAACAGAAAATAGCAAAAATTCCAGAAGGCTATCATTAATAAATCGGGAAATTTAAAGGGGAAATACAGAGCAACACTCTGGGAGTTTTTTAGAACAAGAAGGTTTCGTATAAAAAAAAAAAAAAAAAAAAGAGAGACGTCTCGCAGAACACTACGCGCAAGCTGTCTGTCTGTCTTGTACAACATATTGTGTCTGTGGAAATGAGATCATTTTGTTTGAGTGAGTGGGGGAGAGACTGCTTGGATCCGCGGAGATTGATGTCTGTGCGCAAATGGGTTTTTGTGTATAAGTCTGTGTGTGTAGATTTGTGCGTATGACAGAGCTGAGAATAGCAACTGAAGCGTAAGAGAATTACGATGCATTTGATTGAAACTGGGGATAAAGGTTTTGTTTTTGTGTTATTTGGGTGCCTAATTATGGAGTACAGTTAACCAGAGCCGTGGGGAAAGTATTCAGTTACACTATTAATGCACAAAGCTTGTATTTGACAATGGATTCATGACAGCTGTAAAAATAATAGAGTAGGGTCTTTTTTAGATTGTAATGTTATAACTTTATTAACTTGGCAAACAGCATATGGGGAGATTATATGGGAGAAGTGGAGCTGGATGGTTTATGTGTAGGGGAGACTTTTTACACTGAGCTGAGGCGAACCTCGGGGGGACAGTTTGACCTAAAGCAGGACAATAGATATGATAAACAAACCTGACCATGATGTAAACATCTGAATGTGTTGGACGAAGAATTAACGGTTCCTGGTGACACCCCCAGGAACAACACATTATTAGAAACACCCACCAACCATGCGCGTCATCTGTTACTACACCAACAGCCCCAACATCGCTGAAAACAGCCGAGGATTGGTCACTGATAGTTGATATGTCCCGCCTGCTGCTCAGGGAGCAGCCCTCCCCTCTAGGGACAGACTTGCTGTCTCTGCATTTGATGAACTAAGGGACCGCTCAGGAATATGTGTTTGAGAAAGGGAGTAAATAATAAATGAATAATAAAACTTATATCTGTGTTTAGGAGTTAAAAAATATTTCAGCATGAAATATTTATTTATTCACTCATTTGTTTATAAATTGTGTAAACATCAGGGCGTTATGATTTGTGATTTAGCTCATTATTGGCTATAGTTCATCATTTTATGGCACCAGAATGTTGTCATTCCAATTCTGAAAAGTACCTAAAAAGAAAAATAGTTTTTGTTTAAGCATAATTTTAACTAGTGTGGTTTATTGCAAAAGTGCATATTAAAATTCCCAAATGAGCTTTTATACTTTCAGAAATAAAAAGATAGAATACGAGATTAATTGAAATTAAAATTTTAATAGTTTGAAAGCCCTAGTTTAAATATAATACACTAGACTTAAATCTGGTTGATCTAAGGAAAGCAGGAATTAGCTCACTAACAACTTCTGCTAATTGTATGTCTAGGAATCACCAGTTAGCAGAAACAAAAGTTAAAAGTTAAAATGGAACTTAAAGCTGTTTGGTAAAAGTACAACCCGGTTGATTAGATAGATTTTATCAGCCCTACGTCTAGTCATGTATCAGTTTTACAGTTATCCTCAGATGGAGTTGCTGATGTTTAAGAATTTATGAAGAATGTTACTGGTTTAAATTGTTTTACCACAGAAGTTAAACTTTGCAGAGCGACAGAAATAAACAAGAACAAAAAAGGATTTGGAAAAATTAAAGGGCAGATCCCAAAGTATTTCTTTAATGTAAACACATTCTCTAAATTAGATAATTTGATGGCGAGCATCATGACTGTCAAGCTTTAGCCGAACAGACAGCCAAAAGCAGGGCTGATCTGAAGGACGTTCCCCTGACTGGGGGAGAAACATTGTTTGTAGATGGCTCATCCAAAAAGGATGACAAAGGCAAAACAAGAACTGGCTACTCTGTAGTCACCGCTGACACAGTACTAAAAAGCTTTTTCTTTGCTACAGCACTACTCTGCCCAAGCTGCAGAATTAGTGGCCTTGACTGAGGCCTGTAAACTCATGAAAGGAAAAAAAGTAACCATTTACACTGACAGCCTGTATGCCTTTGCAACCACACACACATTTGCCCAACATTGGAAAAATAGAGGCATGATAACATCGACTTGCAGACGAAACTGCCAAAACAGCTGCAATGACAGACACTTTCGTGTGCACACTTTCTACGGACCCTGAGCCTTTAACTCATGATGTTTTAAGGGAAATGCAAAACCAGGCTCCACAACAAGAAATAAAACTGTGGCAGCGCAATGGTGCTGTACGGACAGATGGCTTGTACACCTGACCAGCAAATAAACCCATTCTGCCTAAAAATCTCTATAAATGGGCAGCAATTTTGAGTCATGGGAAGTCCCATGTCTCAACACGAGGGATGGTGGGGCTAATAAACAAAGTATACACCACCTATGGGTTTAATTCTTATTCAAATAATTTTTGTAGATCATGTCTGATATGTGCAAAACACAATGCTCAGGGGAACCTGAGACCAAAAAGAGGTCAGTTTCCAAAACCTGATTATCCGTTTCAACATCTACACATGGACTTTATTGAATTAAGTCCTAGTGAAGGGAAAAAAATTTGTCTGGTAATAGTTGATTCATTTTCCAAATGGATAGAACTATTTCCCACAAAACATCCAGATGCGTTAACAGTGGCAAAAGCTTTATGTAAAGACATTATCCCTCGCTATGGGATACCAGAAAAAATCTACAGTGATAATGGATCACATTTTGTGAACCAAATCATTGTTAAAATAGGCCAAGCCTTTCATATAGACTTAAAAAACCATTGTTCATATCATCCTCAGAGTGCGGGCTTAGTTGAGAGAACTAACGGAACAATAAAGAACAGACTAAGAAAGTGCATGGAAGAAACAGAAAGGCCGTGGACTCAGTGCCTAGACCTTGTTAAACTGCACATAAACATTACTAGCACAAATGGCCTGACACCCTATGAAATGGTGTTTGGTAAACCATATAGACTGCCCTATTTTGAGAACAAATGGGAAACTGACGATGAAAGCACTCTAGCAGACTATATGAGAAAAATGCTGGAAAAACAGAAACAAGTGACAGAACAAACTGACAGTGTTACAACTTCTGTGTCTCCACAAGAAAACCAGTTAGTTGAACCAGGGGACTGGGTTCTGATAAAAAGCATAAAGATGAAACATTGGCATGCACCTAAGTGGGAAGGACCTTTCCAGGTTTTGCTGACCACTGGAACTGCTGTAAAGATTGCAGAGCGGAGCACATGGATTCACTTAACACATTGCAAAAGAATCATTAAACATAACTTAAGTCACAATTTCCATTATTGCATTCAATTTGACTGTATTAGTCTGCCTCCTAGTGATTGCTTTGTGGTATCTGTTGTAGTATTGTAATTCTTCAACGACCCTCAGAGTAAGTCCGTTGTACAAAGGGGGTTGTATTTCTAGTATACAATCGTCTCAAATCGGTGAAGATTGTCCACACCTCTGCCGAGGGGTCTTTAGGAAGGATTTCAATCTGCAAACAGAATGCTAACTGAAAAAGGGAAAAGACTTGTGTGGTTGGGGATAGCCATCCTAACCGTGGCAGCAGTAGTTATATGGCTATGGGAAGCTCAAATTCTTCATGGAACTAAAAGAGCCAGAGAACCAAGAAGAGTGGGCCACTACAATCCTAAACCTTCCCAAATTATGAAACTATTACAAAATCCATGTAAAGAGTCGAAAGATGACAAAAGAACTGCAGAGCTATATTTTTGTTATCAGAATAATAAGATCCGGACTGTGATTAGTTTTAATAAAGACCAATTCAAGATAGGAGGTTACAAAGCTTCTGATTGGAAAGGTTACAAATGGTATTTAGATGGCACAGGAATGAAACAGACAGGGCACAATTGGGAAAATGTGTTTGAGACAACAGATCATACGTGGAGACAAAACACATATGGTACGAGTAACATTGCCAGACAGTGGAAAGGAAAGGTGAAACTAACTGATGCCAGTAATACTATTTTCCTGACAATAAATACCACCCATAAACCTTTTGGAAAACCAGCCAATTTCAGAAAATTTAAAGATCCTCCCTGTCATGGTTTAGCCCTGTGTATTTGGCGCCCTCACCAGACAGATCCGTGCATTACCTTGTTTTTCTGCCCAAACCTGACAACAATAATGATGCCTGAAGTTACTTTAGGACAAAAAACTGTCTCTCCAATAACTCCACACATATATGTAGATCCTACTGCAGATGATTGGTTCAAAATTACCACAGGAATGTCCGGAAAAAGTAATAATTGGCTTTTAATGGTGGAACAAGCTGCTCATACTGTATCCACAGGTTGTTTAGTTTGTATGGGTCCCAGACCCTTGCTACAGGTTGTACCAGCAACAATGACTCCTGAATGTCTGACTGAAATAATGAATAACACAGTGCCTTCTGGAAACTGTACATTCTGGGACACTATTTACCCTCTAACTACTGAAGATAAAGGAAAACCGCTGTTTTCAAAACATGTGGCTCCAGGTAACTTCACATGTGTAAATAGAACTGGATCAGGCAAAAAATTAGGAAAGTTAAATGAGACCCAGTGTACAGAAATACTTTCAGTAAACATAACTTTCAAACCTGTAGCACGTAGTGACATCTGGTGGTGGTGTGGTGATAATAGATTGTTTGACAAACTCCCTTATAACACCATTGGCCTTTGTGCATCTGTGACATTGATTTTGCCAGTTTCTATAACTCCACTTACAGTACGGGAATTATTGACCGCGGTGAAAAGTGTTTTTCCACACACTTGGCAAAAAAGAAACAAGAGAGCAGTACAAGGTTGGAGTGAGGACGATCCAACTTATATTGTTAGCATAGGAGTTCCCCGCGGAGTTCCAGATGAGTACAAAATCGTAAATCAGATTGCAGCAGGATTTGAATCTTTTATTTGTTGGTGGTGCACTATAAATAAAAACGTAGACAGAATCAACTACATCCATTATAACGTTCAGAGATTAGGTAATAAAACAGAACAAGGTTTTGCAGCCATCCATGAACAACTGTCAGCTACCTCTATAATGGCTTTCCAGAACAGAATTGCTGTTGATATGCTCCTAGCAGAAAAAGGAGGTGTCTGTGCCATCTTTGGAGAACAGTGTTGTACCTTTATTCCAAATAACACTGCGGCAGATGGCAGCTTGACAAAGGCCCTAGAAGGCCTCCGTTCCTTAAACAGCAAAATGAAAGACCATTCTGGAGTTGATACATCTATGTGGGATGGCTTTGGAGAAGTGTTTGGAAAATACAAACAGCTAGTGGTATCAATTTTAATGTCTATTGCTGTGTTTGCAGCTATTCTGACCTTATGTGGATGTTGTTGTATTCAGTGTATAAGAACATTGTGCACTAGAGTGATAACAACAGCCATACAGCCCGTAAAAGAGGAAATGTATGCGCTGCTTGCAACTAAAAAATCACCAGCTGATTCTGAAAATGAAGACGAAGAGACATCTCTTAATTTTCCAGACCTGTATCCTGATCCCGACGACTGTGACGACCTCTGGGTGTAACCTTTAAGTTGTGAATGAATTTATGGTTGAAAATCTGACAAGAAGAGACCAATAAAGGATGAAACATAGCTTAAAGTGAATAAACAGGAGGGTAATGTTGGATTTATTATAGTTATTCTACTTTTAATCTATATTCTAGTTATATTATGTTTCACTTATAACAACTAAATCACTATGCAATCTTATATTTTACTAATAACATTCTTGACCATTTACAATATTATATTATACTTATTACTGAAGTGTTATTTCTCCTTATATCAGAACACAAGCATGCGAGCAGTTGCAGGTTGCACCCAATTGTATCTTGCAGCTGCCTGTGGAAGATAAAGAAGTTACTCCCATAACAATGAATGCTGTTGTTGTGTATTGGTTCCCTGCCTAATAGATTTCAACTGGTTTGTTCCCCTTCCCTCAGCAGTTGAAATCCTGTGTAACTAAGGCGTTCCAATTTTCAATAAAAAGCCTGGCGAGCGGAGACTGCTTCAGAGTGGTTTGGAGGATTGTAAACTGAACAGTCTCCGAGCACTCTCCTTGCAAGATCAATTTAACTGATTCTCTGTGTCTTCTTTGTGCAGGTTGCTGAATAAGATGTTTGGTGTTTAAACCTAACAGAAACATACCTTGCTATACAACCGGCTGAACTGTACCAACCCTTACTATAAAGAATGTAACATGGAATCAAGGGCGTACGTTTGATTTGAACTTTGGTAGGGACACTATTGGTCCAAAGCTTCATTGGTCCTACACAATATGCATGCTCCTATTTTTTGATGCTTGATTTGAGCATTAGGATGCGTTTTGCCTGTCTAAAAAGAAAAGGCAGCATTATTTGCTACATTTATACAAATTTTATAAGCACGACACACACTATATGCTGTTTGTTTATCTTTAAAGCATCACAGGATCTGATCAATGTCGAATTGGGACTTTTTCCCACTTTGAAAAAGTTTGCATTTGAACTTACCAGCAACAGAGACAGATGGTAAATACGTGCCTATTAAACCAAATATATTCAAAATATGTCTGTTGTCTAGATATATCCTGTATTTTATTTTGAAGATATAGAAATGTGCAGAGATAAACCCCACCCTTATTCTTTTTTTAAATCTAAGAAACTCTGTCAGCATCATAAAACACAGCAAAATTATACATTCAAGGGACTGCAAATAAATGTATTGTATTTACTTTGCACTGGAAGTAGAATTGTCACTGACACTGACAGCATTTCAAATTTTAAATTCAAACTTCAACAAATGTACAACTGCACTGTAGTTACTCTTTTTAGCCCATTTCATGTAATTTATCTTAACATTCCAAACACATTTCTTACATCATATATCTGAAGTGTAGATAACAGCTTCTCCTTACCTACATCCTCTCAGACAACTAATTATTTCCCTAACAATAGTGAGATTTCAATGTTTAAATGTGCAGTAAATCTTAATACATAAGGAGCATGGAGGACCCAATACTGTACTTTAAGTAAGATTAGTGACACCAAGACTGAGTTGTCACATGAGTGGTTGTCCATTTCATTATTGAAATGAGAACATATTAATATACTATTGGGATATACTAGTAAGACTATTAAAGAACAGCAGATTAATCTTTAAGATATGTAAAGGCCTATATTAAATTAATTTTGCAACCACATCAATAGATTAAATAATTTTTTCTTTTTGTCTTATTAAAATTGGTGGGGGTGTCGGCGACGTTGCAGCGTAAACAGGGGCGTAATGCAGCCGCTGTCGGGTGAACATTATTGCACACTGATAGCGCAAAGAAAACTAAAATGATGCGGCGTGCTGCTGCTGCAGTACATTGACTCTGCTTCTCCCGGCACCGTCTAGCGATCACCACCTCCCCTCCGCCGCTATTTAAGTAGAACAATGACCAGTGCAAAATTAGGTTCTATTTACCCAAGATGAAGTGTAGACTGCACATTCTGTTGTAGTATGATGGCTCCCACAGTCCATTGAGATTGTCTGCCTGCATCCTTTTCATGGATATTATTAATTTCTTTCTTCTTTCCTCGTCCTTTGGTAAATGACAGAAACGTACATCCGACGATTTGGAATGCCTCTGTGTGCAACCGGGAGCACAACAAGTCGTAGACATTGTTTAGATTCCAAAAATAAACTAAAAGTACGTTCTAAACACCCGTTTTGTAATGATAGTAGACGGGAACAGTTCTGCTTTTGCCTACCCGCGGGACCCGGATGTAGCGCGGACGTCACGCATGACGTCACACGTGAACTGGTCTATAGTGCATCGTGACAAACAGAGCGTTGGGACTTGCTCAACAGCGGGTCCGCTGAGTGACATCACAAAATGGGAGGTGACAGTACTATTCTGGAACAAGATGGGTTCCTCCACATAAACATGATTAAAAGAAAATTATTCTTAACTAAAAAAAACATATAATTTATTGCACAGTATGTAGTAGTTTTATATTTAAAGTACTTTCAGCAGTTTGATTTCTGATTTTGACCGGACTTCTCCTTTAAGCAGAAACGTGCCTCTACTCAGCGCTGGTTCTCAGACCAGTGTGATGCGTTCGCGAGCGTTAGAAAGCTATGGTGCATTCAGGAGAATAAGACATTTCTAATTTACAAGGAAAGGCACATAAAACCAAACACAGCCCGAACCGTAGGGTCTACCCCCACAAACTATATATCCAAACGTGCGTCTCGATGCCGTGAAGTGTGCTATTTGTACTTCACTCCATTTCCAGTTACCATGGCAACGAAATTAGCGAAAAACCACTATTGCCTGTTTAAAGTTTGTTCTGTTTTTTTCAGTTAATAAATATGTTTATGTCAATGTCAGAAGTGCCTTTTTGGGGCTAAAGACAAAATAACCAAAGCTGTTGATCTGTGATCGACAGTACTCCATTGCAAAAAGTTATATATTACAATATACATGCTAAATTATGGGAAAACCACAAGGAAAGCAACTTAAAAAATCCAAATAAACAACAAATGTAACAAAACAGAAAAAGCAGTGCAAGCCTCTAAGTAAACTAGGAGTTTATTTCACAAGTGCACAATGATAGAAAAAGGCTTCTTTTAAAAATATTGCCAACTTTGGAACAGTGCTTGTAATGGTTTCATTCTAGGGCCCCACAATTCCTAGCAATGCAAGGGAGAACCACCCATGCAGATAAAGACAGCAAACATTGAAAATGGAAACATAAGCTTGTTGTTGCTAAGTATCTGGTTGCTACAACTTCCAGAAGGTGTAGGTTTTGTTTGTGTCACATTAACATATTTAAATATTATGTTGAACACACCTTTTTGTTATATGTTACCCATAAACACATTGAATCTGGTACAGAAATGTCCAGTGCTGAAATGGCTGCAGACTTTCCGGGCTGGGCTCTATAGTCACCACAGGTGCTGTCCAGTGCCTAATCCAATGAGACTCTGAGTGCTAATGGAGGTAAGGCCCTGTCTTAAGTTTGACCCGTGGCAAAAGGTTAAATACTAAAATATTGGAAAATCTTGGGGTATTTGTCTTACCTTCCACAGTGTCAGCACACTGATTCAATTGGTTTTAGTGTCTTCCCTGTGTTGTTTTCTGATGTTTCTTTAATGACAACAGTTTACATAGAAGACAGACATTTTGCCTTCCTGCACACAAATCTTTTTTCAAACACTTGTATCAAACCTCTGCTTAAGAAGAACCTCTAAAAACATTTGATTTAAAATCCCCAAGCAATAAAAGCCTACAACCAAGGATAATTTTTAAACAACCAAAGATATTTGAAATAAGCAGCATCCGATCTGAACAGCTTACAATTTCCTTTCCACCACATACAGAGAGAGACACATTTATAATTCTTACAAGCTCTTAACAGATATACCTTACACCCTACAAAAGCTCAGCCTAACCAACACTCAGAAGCTTTGCCTTTAACGGTTACGCACACCACCAGGCGGGCGCCTTCTTCAACTTCTTCAGAAGTTGAACGTTTCTAGTTAGGCGCCTGTCTTGCATGTGCTTCGCACAGCACTGCCTCCCGATGCAAATGCATGGGCACGGCCTATTACTATTCACCTCTAAAGGCGTCTCTTTATTAGGCGCCTGCCATAGCATTTGCAATGAGGAGGCAGTGCTGTGTTTGGTATCACTCACCCAGTGATACCAAACACAACCATGTTAGCGGCTAACGGTTAGCATGTTGCTAACTGGAAGTAGCTCTAGGAAGGTCTCACCTACTTCTGCTTTACAGAGTCTGTTCTTACTTTAGAGAGAAACCTCCACAATAAATTTGGGCTACGTCGCATAAAGCATCCCAAAGTTATGAGGTATCAAACATCCAATGCTTTTCAATGGGAGACCAAACCCCTTATGGTCCCAATAACGCATGCCCATATATGGTGCTACAGTATAGCTCAGATGGAAAGTGCAGGCTTTGCATGCAAGAGGTCGTGGGATCGATTCCTGGTGTGGGAGACTTAGAGTTTTGTATTATAATCCCCACAGTGTGTATATTAAAACATGTGTGCTGATCCCATGAAGTATTTTTTTTGTACCACCCGCCATTTTGAGTTACCATGGCAACGTTATAAACAACGTTTTTTCTCCCTATTTGAGGCTCATCCCAGTACAGGATTTGGACCAAACTAACAGAGTACACTCACCCAGTGATACCATACACAACCATGTTAGCGGCTAACGGTTAGCATGTTGCTAACCGGAAGTAGCTATAAGAAGCTTGTACAAACTCCTGATTGACAGATTTGGTAAATTTTAGGATTTTCTCCCTTTTTAGGCACTTCTCAGTACAGGATTTCAACCAAACTAACAGAGTAACATCACCTGGTGATACTGAACACAACCCTGCTAGCGGCTAACCGTTAGCATGTTGCTAACCAGAAGTAGCTTTGGGAAGGTCCTACCAACTGCTGCTAAGCCAGGGTTCTTCTGCCTTTACAGACAGAGAGAGGGCTGCAGCTGTCAGTGAGTCTCCATGACAACGCTGCTAGCAAGAGGCTCCTAGGAGGTCCATTGACTTAACATGGCACCTTTCGACGGCCGCCGCGGGGGCTGTGAAGGCCGTAGGAAGCTGAGATTCGCAGTGTTGCTTCCTGTTGCTATTTCTGACGGTACGGTACGCACCAAGTGGCAGGCGCCTTGCTAAATTTCTTCAGAAATTTTTCTAGTTATTCTTTACTTATTCTTCCTTCACGATTATGCTGCCCGAACCATAGCGTGCACCCCCACAATTGAGGTATAAAAACGTGCGGCTCGATTACGAGATGTGTGCTACTACTTTTATTGGGGTTTCGAGTTACCATGGCAACAAAATTAACGAAAAACCACCCCCAAAAATCCCATAGGGATCAATGTTATCGGGTAGAAAGAAAAACTCAAAAAAGCCTCCAAATGACCATTTTCAACGCTGTACTGTGTCATCATGCTTTCACCTACGAACACTGTTTAACTTCCAGTTTGTAGATATATCTGTGAACTACTCAGAAGTGAAAACGGGATGTGGATATCTTTTATCGTCTCTTCACAGTTACTCCTCAAAGCTCATGTCCAAAAATCAGCGAAATCATCGTTTACAATGAAAGTCAATGACGGAATTCTCCAACCGCTAGAGTGGCCCACTCTAGCTTTTTTTAAAGATTTCAAAACTCCGAACAACTTGAGCCTACTCGCTCAATTTTCACTCTACGTAGACAAATTATACATCAAAACGTAGGTATTTTTGTCTGGATTCGGGAAATGTAACCCTCATTGGTGTGGAATTTAAAGATTTTTCGCAAATCACCTCAGACCGACACAAACCCGAAACCTCCCCCATTCATTTCCTATGGAGCGGTTTTGAAAAATGATGTCTGAAAATCCAAAACATCACATGTTTTCGCATCGTCACTACTCCTAAAAAGTTTTATTTACAGGCATGAGACTTTCACACATGAATGTCCCAACCCTTCTGGCACTCACAAAAAAGGAATTTTGTGGATAACTGTTACGGTTTTTCCGCAGGAACAATTTGTTCGGGAGTAGCGAATGTGCAAAATCCTAAAAACGCTTTGGAGCTGCATTTTCCCACATCATCCACTTTTTTACATCGTCGCTGTGCCTACACCGATTTTTGTAAAAATATGAAAATGAGCTACATGGTCATCAAAAGCCTGCTGATACACACAGTGAAAGAATTATTTTGATATCTCTTATACTTTTTTAGCCAGAGCGATTTGTTCGGGATCATTTTCAGAGGATTTCTGAAATTTCATAAAAATGTCCTTTAGATCATAATTTTTTACGCCTTTATTAAACTTTTTCCAGCAAAAACCGATAGCAAGTCTTCTTCCCCTATCCTTTACGAAATAAACACAGAAAAAATTTCGTCTCTACCATTTACGGTTCCGGAGAAATCGTGCGTTGTTCGAGGCAAAGTTCTCCATTATAATCCAAAGAGCAGACTTGGACACCAAGTGTCTGCACTTTTTTAGACTGGCCCGCTGCAGCTGTGTCAGTGAGTTTCCATGACGACGGAACTCTGAGGGCCAGTGGGAGACGTTCCATTGAGATAGAATGGCAACTTTCGACGCCAGCTGCAGCGGCTGTGATTAATGTAGAAATCTGAAATTCGCACAGTCACTTCCTCTTTACATTTTAAAATTTTCATGTGACTTTTAGCCATGTGTCAGTTTACTGTCCCATTTTGGATTTTACATGCTTTCCTATTGGGTCTTTGCTTCCAACAGGACCTGGCATGATGCCTAGACACGACCCACTTGGCCAATACAGCACCACCCACATGTGGGAAATGGCACTACACACCATTTTGGTCAAATGTTGAGTTCTGGGCCCAGATCTGGTGAGGCTGAGTTGCTAAAGGAGGCCAATCTGACCCATGAACTTTGGTCACGTTTGGTGACATTAAGTATTGGCACCCCTATTTGAGGCACTTCCCAGTACAGGATTTGGACCAAACTGACAGAGTACAATCACCCGGTGATACTGAACACAACCATGTTAGCGGCTAACTGTTAGCATGTTGCTAACCGGAAGTAGCTCTAGAAAGGTCTCACCATCTTCTGCTTCACAGTCTGTTCTTACTTTAGAGAGAAAGCTCCACAAGAAATTTGGGCATCTCCAAGCTATGAGGTGTCAAACATCCAATGCTTTTCAATGGGGGACCAAACCCCTTATGGTCCCAATACTGCATGCCCATATATGGTGCTACAGTATAGCTCAGATGGAAAGTGCAGGCTTTGCATGCAAGAGGTCGTGGGATCGAAACCCGGCGTGGCAGACTAAGATTTTTGTATTATAATCCCCACAGTGTGTATATTAAAACATATGTGCTGATCCCATGAAGTATTTTTTTGTACCACCCGCCAGTTTCAGTTACCATGGCAACGTTATAAACGACGTTTTTTCTCCCTATTTAAGGCTCATCCCAGTACAGGATTTGGATCAAACTAACAGAGTACACTCACCCAGTGATACCAAACACAACCATGTTAGCGGCTAACGTTTAGCATGTTGCTAACCGGAAGTAGCTCTAGGAAGCCTGTACAAACTTCTGCTTGACAGATTTGGTGAATTTTAGCATTTTCTCCCTTTTTAGGCACTTCTCAGTACAGGATTTCAACCAAACTAACAGAGTAACATCACCCGCTGATACTGAACACAGCCATGCTAGCGGCTAACCGTTAGCATGTTGCTAACCGGAAATAGCTTTAGGAAGGTCCTACCAACTGCTGCTTAGCCAGAGTTCTTCTGCCTTTACAGACAGAGAGGGCTGCAGCTCTCACTGAGTCTCCATGACAACGGTGCTAGCAAGAGGCTCCTAGGAGGTCCATTGACTTAACATGGCACCTTTCAACGGCCGCTGCGAGGGCTGTGAAGACCGTAGGAACCTGAAATTTGCAGTGTTACTTCCTCTTGCTATTTCTGACGGTACGGTACGCACCAAGTGGCAGGCGCCTTACTAAATTTCTTCAGAAATTTTTCTAGTTAGGCGCCTGCCATAGCATTTGCAATGAGGAGGCAGTGCTGTGCGAAGCACAGCACTGCCTCCAATGCAAATGCATGGAGGCACCTATTACTATTCACCTCTAAACGGCTTATTTCTTATTCTTTATTTTTCTTACATCACGATAAATGCGGCCCGAACCGTAGCGAGCACCCCCACGATATAGGTATCAAAACTTGTGGCTCGATTACGAGATGTGTGCTACTACTTTTATTGGGGTTTCGAGTTACCATGGCAACAAAATTAGTGAAAAACCACCCCCAAAAAACCCATAGGAATGAATGGAGTCGGGTAGAAAGAAAGCCTCAAAAAAGCCTCAAATGGACCATTTTCAACGCTGTACTGTGTCGCCATGCTTTCACCTATGAACACCGTTTAACTTCCAGTTTGTAGATATATCTGTGACCTACTCAGAAGTGAAAACGGGATGTGGATATCTGTTATCGTCTCCTCACAAGTACTCCTCAAAGCTCATGTCCAAAAATCTGTGAAATCATCGTTTATAATGAAAGTCAATGACGGAATTCTTCAACTGCCAGAGTGGCCCACTCTAGCTTTTTTTAAAATTTCAAAACTCCGAACAACTTGACCATACTCTCTCAATTTTCCCTCTATGTAGACAAATTATACATCAAAACGTAGGTATTTTTGTCAGGATTCGGGAAATGTAACCCTCATTGGTGTGGCATTTATAGATTTTTCGCAAATCACCTCAGACCGACACAAACCCGAAACCTCCCCCATTCATTTCCTATGGAGCGGTTTTGAAAAATGACGTCTGAAAATCCAAAACATCACATGTTTTCGCATCGTCGCTACTCCTAAACCGTTTTATGTACAGACATGAGACTTTCACACATGAATGTCCCAACCCTTCTGGCACTCAAGAAAAATGAATTTTGTGGATAACTGTTACGGTTTTTCCACAGGAACAATTTGTTCGGGAGTAGCGAATGTGCAAAATCCTGAAATCGCTTTGGAGCTGCATTTTCCCACATCATCCACTTTTTTACATCGTCGCTGTGCCTACACCGATTTTTGTAAAAATATGAAAATGAGCTACATGGTCATCAAAAGCCTGCTGATACTCACAGTGAAAGAATTATTTTGATATCTCTTATACTTTTTTAGCCAGAGCGATTTGTTCGGGACCATTTTCAGAGGATTTCTGAAATTTCATAAAAATGTCCTTTAGATCATAATTTTTTACGCCTTTATTAAACTTTTTCCAGCAAAAACCGATAGCAAGTCTTCTTCCCCTATCCTTTACGAAATAAACACAGAAAAAATTACGTCTCTACCATTTACGGTTCCGGAGAAATCGTGCGTTGTTCGAGGCAAAGTTCTCCATTATAATCCAATAGGCAGACTTGGACACCAAGTGTCTGCACTTTTTTAGACTGGCCCGCTGCAGCTGTGTCAGTGAGTTTCCATGACGACGGAACTCTGAGGGCCAGTGGGAGACGTTCCATTGAGATAGAATGGCAACTTTCGACGCCAGCTGCAGCGGCTGTGATTAATGTAGAAATCTGAAATTCGCACAGTCACTTCCTCTTAACATTTTAAAATTTTCATGTGACTTTCAGCCATGTGTCAGTTTACTGTCCCATTTTGGATTTTACATGCTTTCCTATTGGGTCTTTGCTTCCAACAGGACCTGGCATGATGCCTAGACACGACCCACTTGGCCAATACAGCACCACCCACATGTGGGAAATGGCACTACACACCATTTTGGTCAAATGTTGAGTTCTGGGCCCAGATGTGGTGAGGCTGAGTTGCTAAAGGAGGCCAATCTGACCAATGAACTTTGGTCACGTTTGGTGACATTAAGTATTGGCACCCCTATTTGAGGCACTTCCCAGTACAGGATTTGGACCAAACTGACAGAGTACAATCACCCGGTGATACTGAACACAACCATGTTAGCGGCTAACTGTTAGCATGTTGCTAACCGGAAGTAGCTCTAGAAAGGTCTCACCATCTTCTGCTTCACAGAGTCTGTTCTTACTTTAGAGAGAAAGCTCCACAAGAAATTTGGGCTACGTGGCATAAAGCACCTCTAAGCTATGAGGTGTCAAACATCCAATGCTTTTCAATGGGGGACCAAACCCCTTATGGTCCCAATACTGCATGCCCATATATGGCGCTACAGTATAGCTCAGATGGAAAGTGCAGGCTTTGCATGCAAGAGGTCGTGGGATCGAAACCCGGCGTGGCAGACTAAGATTTTTGTATTATAATCCCCACAGTGTGTATATTAAAACATATGTGCTGATCCCATGAAGTATTTTTTGTACCACCCGCCATTTTCAGTTACCATGGCAACGTTATAAACGACGTTTTTTCTCCCTATTTAAGGCTCATCCCAGTACAGGATTTGGACCAAACTAACAGAGTACACTCACCCAGTGATACCAAACACAACCATGTTAGCGGCTAACGGTTAGCATGTTGCTAACCGGAAGTAGCTCTAGGAAGCCTGTACAAACTTCTGCTTGACAGATTTGGTGAATTTTAGCATTTTCTCCCTTTTTAGGCACTTCTCAGTACAGGATTTCAACCAAACTAACAGAGTAACATCACCCGGTGATACTGAACACAGCCATGCTAGCGGCTAACCGTTAGCATGTTGCTAACGGAAATAGCTTTAGGAAGGTCCTACCAACTGCTGCTTAGCCAGAGTTCTTCTGCCTTTACAGACAGAGAGGGCTGCAGCTGTCAGTGAGTCTCCATGACAACGCTGCTAGCAAGAGGCTCCTAGGAGGTCCATTGACTTAACATGGCACCTTTCAACGGCCGCTGCGAGGGCTGTGAAGACCGTAGGAACCTGAAATTCGCAGTGTTACTTCCTGTTGCTATTTCTGACGGTACGGTACGCACCAAGTGGCAGGCGCCTTGCTAAATTTCTTCAGAAATTTTTCTAGTTAGGCGCCTGCCATAGCATGTGCAATGAGGAGGCAGTGCTGTGCGAAGCACAGCACTGCCTCCCAATGCAAATGCATGGCAGGGCCTATTACTATTCACCTCTAAACGGACTATATTATTATTCTTTATTATTCTTCCTTCACGATTAATGCGGCCCAAACCTTAGCGTGCACCCCCACAATATAGGCATCAAAACCTGTGGCTCGATCTCGAGATGTGTGCTACTACTTTTATTGGGATTTCGAGTTACCATGGCAACAAAATTAGCGAAAAACCACCCCCAAAAAACCCATAGGAATGAATGGAGTCGGGTAGAAAGAAAGCCTCAAAAAAGCCTCCAAATGACCATTTTCAACGCTGTACTGTGTCGTCATGCTTTCACCTACGAACACCGTTTAACTTCCAGTTTGTAGATATATCTGTGAACTACTCAGAAGTGAAAACGGGATGTGGATATCTTTTATCGTCTCTTCACAGTTACTCCTCAAAGCTCATGTCCAAAAATCAGCGAAATCATCGTTTACAATGAAAGTCAATGACGGAATTCTCCAACCGCTAGAGTGGGCCCACTCTAGCTTTTTTAAAGATTTCAAAACTCCGAACAACTTGACCTTACTCGCTCAATTTTCACTCTACGTAGACAAATTATACATCAAAACGTAGGTATTTTTGTCAGGATTCGGGAAATGTAACCCTCATTGGTGTGGCATTTATAGATTTTTCGCAAATCACCTCAGAGCGACACAAACCCGAAACCTCCCCCATTCATTTCCTATGGAGCGGTTTTGAAAAATGACGTCTAAAAATCCAAAACATCACATGTTTTCGCATCGTCGCTACTCCTAAACCGTTTTATGTACAGACATGAGACTTTCACACATGAATGTCCCAACCCTTCTGGCACTCAAGAAAAATGAATTTTGTGGATAACTGTTACGGTTTTTCCACAGGAACAATTTGTTCGGGAGTAGCGAATGTGCAAAATCCTGAAATCGCTTTGGAGCTGCATTTTCCCACATCATCCACTTTTTTACATCGTCGCTGTGCCTACACCGATTTTTGTAAAAATATGAAAATGAGCTACATGGTCATCAAAAGCCTGCTGATACTCACAGTGAAAGAATTATTTTGATATCTCTTATACTTTTTTAGCCAGAGCGATTTGTTCGGGATCATTTTCAGAGGATTTCTGAAATTTCATAAAAATGTCCTTTAGATCATAATTTTTTACGCCTTTATTAAACTTTTTCCAGCAAAAACCGATAGCAAGTCTTCTTCCCCTATCCTTTACGAAATAAACACAGAAAAAATTACGTCTCTACCATTTACGGTTCCGGAGAAATCGTGCGTTGTTCGAGGCAAAGTTCTCCATTATAATCCAATAGGCAGACTTGGACACCAAGTGTCTGCACTTTTTTAGACTGGCCCGCTGCAGCTGTGTCAGTGAGTTTCCATGACGACGGAACTCTGAGGGCCAGTGGGAGACGTTCCATTGAGATAGAATGGCAACTTTCGACGCCAGCTGCAGCGGCTGTGATTAATGTAGAAATCTGAAATTCGCACAGTCACTTCCTCTTAACATTTTAAAATTTTCATGTGACTTTCAGCCATGTGTCAGTTTACTGTCCCATTTTGGATTTTACATGCTTTCCTATTGGGTCTTTGCTTCCAACAGGACCTGGCATGATGCCTAGACACGACCCACTTGGCCAATACAGCACCACCCACATGTGGGAAATGGCACTACACACCATTTTGGTCAAATGTTGAGTTCTGGGCCCAGATGTGGTGAGGCTGAGTTGCTAAAGGAGGCCAATCTGACCAATGAACTTTGGTCACGTTTGGTGACATTAAGTATTGGCACCCCTATTTGAGGCACTTCCCAGTACAGGATTTGGACCAAACTGACAGAGTACAATCACCCGGTGATACTGAACACAACCATGTTAGCGGCTAACTGTTAGCATGTTGCTAACCGGAAGTAGCTCTAGAAAGGTCTCACCATCTTCTGCTTCACAGAGTCTGTTCTTACTTTAGAGAGAAAGCTCCACAAGAAATTTGGGCTACGTGGCATAAAGCATCTCCAAGCTATCAGGTGTCAAACATCCAATGCTTTTCAATGGGGGACCAAACCCCTTATGGTCCCAATACTGCATGCCCATATATGGCGCTACAGTATAGCTCAGATGGAAAGTGCAGGCTTTGCATGCAAGAGGTCGTGGGATCGAAACCCGGCGTGGCAGACTAAGATTTTTGTATTATAATCCCCACAGTGTGTATATTAAAACATATGTGCTGATCCCATGAAGTATTTTTTTGTACCACCCGCCATTTTCAGTTACCATGGCAACGTTATAAACGACGTTTTTTCTCCCTATTTAAGGCTCATCCCAGTACAGGATTTGGACCAAACTAACAGAGTACACTCACCCAGTGATACCAAACACAACCATGTTAGCGGCTAACGGTTAGCATGTTGCTAACCGGAAGTAGCTCTAGGAAGCCTGTACAAACTTCTGCTTGACAGATTTGGTGAATTTTAGCATTTTCTCCCTTTTTAGGCACTTCTCAGTACAGGATTTCAACCAAACTAACAGAGTAACATCACCCGGTGATACTGAACACAGCCATGCTAGCGGCTAACCGTTAGCATGTTGCTAACGGAAATAGCTTTAGGAAGGTCCTACCAACTGCTGCTTAGCCAGAGTTCTTCTGCCTTTACAGACAGAGAGGGCTGCAGCTCTCACTGAGTCTCCATGATAACGGCTGCTAGCAAGAGGCTCCTAGGAGGTCCATTGACTTAACATGGCACCTTTCAACGGCCGCTGCGAGGGCTGTGAAGACCGTAGGAACCTGAAATTTGCAGTGTTACTTCCTCTTGCTATTTCTGACGGTACGGTACGCACCAAGTGGCAGGCGCCTTGCTAAATTTCTTCAGAAATTTTTCTAGTTAGGCGCCTGCCATAGAATTTGCAATGAGGAGGCAGTGCTGTGCGAAGCACAGCACTGCCTCCCATGCAAATGCATGGAGGCACCTATTACTATTCACCTCTAAAGGCGTCTCTTTATTATTCTTTATTTTTCTTACTTCACGATTAATACGGCCCAAAACGTAGCGTGCGCCCCCACAATATAGGCATCAAAACCTGTGGCTCGATCTCGAGATGTGTGCTACTACTTTTATTGGGATTTCGAGTTACCATGGCAACAAAATTAGCAAAAAACCAACCCCCAAAAACCCATGATAATCAATGGAGTCGGGTAGAAAGAAAGCCTCAAAAAAGCCTCAAAATGACCATTTTCAAAGCTGTACTGTGTCGCCATGCTTTCACCTATGAACACCGTTTAACTTCCAGTTTGTAGATATATCTGTGACCTACTCAGAAGTGAAAACGGGATGTGGATATCTTTTATCGTCTCTTCACAGTTACTCCTCAAAGCTCATGTCCGAAAATCAGCGAAATCATCGTTTACAATGAAAGTCAATGACGGAATTCTCCAACCGCTAGAGTGGGCCACTCTAGCTTTTTTAAAGATTTCAAAACTCCGAACAACTTGACCTTTCTCGCTCAATTTTCACTCTACGTAGACAAATTATACATCAAAACGTAGGTATTTTTGTCAGGATTCGGGAAATGTAACCCTCATTGGTGTGGCATTTATAGATTTTTCGCAAATCACCTCAGAGCGACACAAACCCGAAACCTCCCCCATTCATTTCCTATGGAGCGGTTTTGAAAAATGACGTCTAAAAATCCAAAACATCACATGTTTTCGCATCGTCGCTACTCCTAAACCGTTTTATGTACAGACATGAGACTTTCACACATGAATGTCCCAACCCTTCTGGCACTCAAGAAAAATGAATTTTGTGGATAACTGTTACGGTTTTTCCACAGGAACAATTTGTTCGGGAGTAGCGAATGTGCAAAATCCTGAAATCGCTTTGGAGCTGCATTTTCCCACATCATCCACTTTTTTACATCGTCGCTGTGCCTACACCGATTTTTGTAAAAATATGAAAATGAGCTACATGGTCATCAAAAGCCTGCTGATACTCACAGTGAAAGAATTATTTTGATATCTCTTATACTTTTTTAGCCAGAGCGATTTGTTCGGGATCATTTTCAGAGGATTTCTGAAATTTCATAAAAATGTCCTTTAGATCATAATTTTTTACGCCTTTATTAAACTTTTTCCAGCAAAAACCGATAGCAAGTCTTCTTCCCCTATCCTTTACGAAATAAACACAGAAAAAATTACGTCTCTACCATTTACGGTTCCGGAGAAATCGTGCGTTGTTCGAGGCAAAGTTCTCCATTATAATCCAATAGGCAGACTTGGACACCAAGTGTCTGCACTTTTTTAGACTGGCCCGCTGCAGCTGTGTCAGTGAGTTTCCATGACGACGGAACTCTGAGGGCCAGTGGGAGACGTTCCATTGAGATAGAATGGCAACTTTCGACGCCAGCTGCAGCGGCTGTGATTAATGTAGAAATCTGAAATTCGCACAGTCACTTCCTCTTAACATTTTAAAATTTTCATGTGACTTTCAGCCATGTGTCAGTTTACTGTCCCATTTTGGATTTTACATGCTTTCCTATTGGGTCTTTGCTTCCAACAGGACCTGGCATGATACCTAGACACGACCCACTTGGCCAATACAGCACCACCCACATGTGGGAAATGGCACTACACACTATTTTGGTCAAATGTTGAGTTCTGGGCCCAGATGTGGTGAGGCTGAGTTGCTAAAGGAGGCCAATCTGACCAATGAACTTTGGTCACGTTTGGTGACATTAAGTATTGGCACCCCTATTTGAGGCACTTCCCAGTACAGGATTTGGACCAAACTGACAGAGTACAATCACCCGGTGATACTGAACACAACCATGTTAGCGGCTAACTGTTAGCATGTTGCTAACCGGAAGTAGCTCTAGAAAGGTCTCACCATCTTCTGCTTCACTAGAGTCTGTTCTTACTTTAGAGAGAAAGCTCCACAAGAAATTTGGGCTACGTGGCATAAAGCATCTCCAAGCTATCAGGTGTCAAACATCCAATGCTTTTCAATGGGGGACCAAACCCCTTATGGTCCCAATACTGCATGCCCATATATGGTGCTACAGTATAGCTCAGATGGAAAGTGCAGGCTTTGCATGCAAGAGGTCGTGGGATCGAAACCCGGCGTGGCAGACTAAGATTTTTGTATTATAATCCCCACAGTGTGTATATTAAAACATATGTGCTGATCCCATGAAGTATTTTTTGTACCACCCGCCATTTTCAGTTACCATGGCAACGTTATAAACGACGTTTTTTCTCCCTATTTAAGGCTCATCCCAGTACAGGATTTGGACCAAACTAACAGAGTACACTCACCCAGTGATACCAAACACAACCATGTTAGCGGCTAACGGTTAGCATGTTGCTAATCGGAAGTAGCTCTAGGAAGCCTGTACAAACTTCTGCTTGACAGATTTGGTGAATTTTAGCATTTTCTCCCTTTTTAGGCACTTCTCAGTACAGGATTTCAACCAAACTAACAGAGTAACATCACCCGGTGATACTGAACACAGCCATGCTAGCGGCTAACCGTTAGCATGTTGCTAACGGAAATAGCTTTAGGAAGGTCCTACCAACTGCTGCTTAGCCAGAGTTCTTCTGCCTTTACAGGCAGAGAGGGCTGCAGCTCTCAGTGAGTCTCCATGACAACGCTGCTAGCAAGAGGCTCCTAGGAGGTCCATTGACTTAACATGGCACCTTTCAACGGCCGCTGCGAGGGCTGTGAAGACCGTAGGAACCTGAAATTTGCAGTGTTACTTCCTCTTGCTATTTCTGACGGTACGGTACGCACCAAGTGGCAGGCGCCTTGCTAAATTTCTTCAGAAATTTTTCTAGTTAGGCGCCTGCCTTGCATGTGCAATGAGGAGGCAGTGCTGTGCGAAGCACTTCGAAGCACAGCACTGCCTCCCAATGCAAATGCATGGGCAGGGCCTATTACTATGCACCTCTAAACGGACTATATCTTATTCTTTATTATTCTTCCTTCACGATTAATGGGGCCCAAACCTTAGCGTGCACCCCCACAATATAGGCATCAAAACCTGTGGCTCGATCTCGAGATGTGTGCTACTACTTTTATTGGGATTTCGAGTTACCATGGCAACAAATTTAGCGAAAAACCAACCCCCAAAAAACCCATAATAATCAATGGAGTCGGGTAGAAAGAAAGCCTCAAAAAAGCCTCCAAATGACCATTTTCAACGCTGTACTGTGTCGCCATGCTTTCACCTATGAACACCGTTTAACTTCCAGTTTGTAGATATTTCTGTGAACTACTCAGAAGTGAAAACGGGATGTGGATATCTGTTATTGTCTCCTCACAGTTACTCCTCAAAGCTCATGTCCAAAAATCAGCGAAATCATCGTTTACAATGAAAGTCAATGACGGAATTCTCCAACCGCTAGAGTGGGCCACTCTAGCTTTTTTAAAGATTTCAAAACTCCGAACAACTTGACCTTACTCGCTCAATTTTCACTCTACATAGACAAATTATACATCAAAACATAGGTATTTTTGTCAGGATTCGGGAAATGTAACCCTCATTGGTGTGGCATTTATAGATTTTTCGCAAATCACCTCAGAGCGACACAAACCTGAAACCTCCCCCATTCATTTCCTATGGAGCGGTTTTGAAAAATGACGTCTAAAAATCCAAAACATCACATGTTTTCGCATCGTCGCTACTCCTAAACCGTTTTATGTACAGACATGAGACTTTCACACATGAATGTCCCAACCCTTCTGGCACTCACAAAAAATGAATTTTGTGGATAACTGTTACGGTTTTTCCACAGGAACAATTTGTTCAGGAGTAGCGAATGTGCAAAATCCTGAAATCGCTTTGGAGCTGCATTTTCCCACATCATCCACTTTTTTACATCGTCGCTGTGCCTACACCGATTTTTGTAAAAATATGAAAATGAGCTACATGGTCATCAAAAGCCTGCTGATACTCACAGTGAAAGAATTATTTTGATATCTCTTATACTTTTTTAGCCAGAGCGATTTGTTCGGGATCACTTTCAGAGGATTTCTGAAATTTCATAAAAATGTCCTTTAGATCATAATTTTTTACGCCTTTATTAAACTTTTTCCAGCAAAAACCTATAGCAAGTCTTCTTCCCCTATCCTTTACGAAATAAACACAGAAAAAATTACGTCTCTACCATTTACGGTTCCGGAGAAATCGTGCGTTGTTCGAGGCAAAGTTCTCCATTATAATCCAATGGGACTTATTGTGACCAAAGTGTCTGCACTTCGGCTGCTGCAGGTGTGTGAGTGAGTTTCCATGACGACGGAACTCTGAGGGCCAGAGCTAGACGCTCCATTGAGATACAATGGCAACTTTCATCGCTCACTGCAGTGGCTGTGATTAATGTAGAAATCTGAAATTCGCACAGTCACTTCCTCTTAACATTTTAAAATTTCCATGTGACTTTCAGCCATGTGTCAGTTTTCGGTGCCATTTTGGATCAAACCACTTATGTTTCCAATAATGCATGCCCACATATGGCGCTACAGTGTAGCACAGATGGAAAGTGCAGGCTTTGCATGCAAGAGGTCGTGGGATCGATTCCCGGTATGGAAAACTTGGAGTTTTGTATTATAATCCTCACAGTGTGAATATCAAAACATGTGTGCTGATCCCATGAAGTATTTTTTGTACCACCCGCCATTTTGAGTTACCATGGCAACGTTATAAATGACGTTTTTTCTCCCTATTTGAGGCACATCCCAGTACAGGATTTGGACCAAACTGACAGAGTACACTCACCCAGTAATACCATACACAACCATGTTAGCGGCTAACGGTTAGCATGTTGCTAACCGGAATTAGCTCTAGGAAGCCTGTACAAACTTCTGCTTGACAGATTTGGTGAATTTTAGGATTTTCTCCCTTTTTAGGCACTTCTCAGTACAGGATTTCAACCAAACTAACAGAGTAACATCACCCGGTGATACTGAACACAGCCATGCTAGCGGCTAACCGTTAGCATGTTGCTAACCGGAAATAGCTTTAGGAAGGTCCTACCAACAGCTGCTTAGCCAGAGTTCTTCAACCTTTACAGACAGAGAGGGCTGTAGCTGTCAGTGAGTCTCCATGACAACGCTGCTAGCAAGAGGCTCCTAGGAGGTCCATTGACTTAACATGGCACCTTTCAACAGCCGCTGCGAGGGCTGTGAAGACCGTAGGAACCTGAAATTCGCAGTGTTACTTCCTGTTGCTATTTCTGACGGTACGGTACGCACCAAGTGGCAGGCGCCTTGCTAAATTTCTTCAGAAATTTTTCTAGTTATTCTTTACTTCTTCTTCCGTCACGATTAATGCGGCCCGAACCGTAGCGTGGACCCCCACAATATAGGTATCAAAACCTGCGGCTCGATTACGAGATGTGTGCTACTACATTTATTGGGATTTCGAGTTACCATGGCAACAAAATTAGCAAAAAACCACCCCCAAAAAACCCATAGGAATGAATGGAGTCGGGTAGAAAGAAAGCCTCAAAAAAGCCTCCAAATGACCATTTTCAACGCTGTACTGTATCGTCATGCTTCCACCTACGAACACCATTTAACTTCCAGTTTGTAGATATTTCTTTGACCTACTCAGAAGTGAAAACGGGATGTGGATATCTTTTATCGTCTCTTCACAGTTACTCCTCAAAGCTCATGTCCAAAAATCAGCGAAATCATCGTTTACAATGAAAGTCAATGACGGAATTCTCCAACTGCTAGAGTGGCCCACTCTAGCTTTTTTAAAGATTTCAAAACTCCGAACAACTTGACCTTTCTCGCTCAATTTTCACTCTACGTAGACAAATTATACATCAAAACGTAGGTATTTTTGTCAGGATTCGGGAAATGTAACCCTCATTGGTGTGGCATTTATAGATTTTTCGCAAATCACCTCAGAGCGACACAAACCCGAAACCTCCCCCATTCATTTCCTATGGAGCGGTTTTGAAAAATGACGTCTAAAAATCCAAAACATCACATGTTTTCGCATCGTCGCTACTCCTAAACCGTTTTATGTACAGACATGAGACTTTCACACATGAATGTCCCAACCCTTCTGGCACTCAAGAAAAAGGAATTTTGTGGATAACTGTTACGGTTTTTCCACAGGAACAATTTGTTCGGGAGTAGCGAATGTGCAAAATCCTGAAATCGCTTTGGAGCTGCATTTTCCCACATCATCCACTTTTTTACATCGTCGCTGTGCCTACACCGATTTTTGTAAAAATATGAAAATGAGCTACATGGTCCTCAAAAGCCTGCTGATACTCATGGTGAAAGAATTATCTTGATATCTCTTATACTTTTTGAGTTACAGCGATTTGTTCGGGAGCCTCTTTAGAGGATTTCTGAAAATCCATAAAAATCCCATTTAGATCATAATTTTTTACGCCTTTATTAAACTTTTTCCAGCAAAAACCGATAGCAAGTCTTCTTCCCCTATCCTTTACGAAATAAACACAGAAAAAATTACGTCTCTACCATTTACGGTTCCGGAGAAATCGTGCGTTGTTCGAGGCAAAGTTCTCCATTATAATCCAATGGGACTTATTGTGACCAAAGTGTCTGCACTTCAGCCGCTGCAGGTGTGTGAGTGAGTTTCCATGACGACGGAACTCTGAGGGCCAGAGCTAGACGCTCCATTGAGATACAATGGCAACTTTCATCGCTCACTGCAGTGGCTGTGATTAATGTAGAAATCTGAAATTCGCACAGTCACTTCCTCTTAACATTTTAAAATTTCCATGTGACTTTCAGCCATGTGTCAGTTTTCTGTGCCATTTTGGATCAAACCACTTATGTTTCCAATACTGCATGCCCATATATGGCGCTACAGTGTAGCACAGATGGAAAGTGCAGGCTTTGCATGCAAGAGGTCGTGGGATCGATTCCCGGTATGGAAAACTTGGAGTTTTGTATTATAATCCTCACAGTGTGAATATCAAAACATGTGTGCTGATCCCATGAAGTATTTTTTGTACCACCCGCCATTTTGAGTTACCATGGCAACGTTATAAATGACGTTTTTTCTCCCTATTTGAGGCTCATCCCAGTACAGGATTTGGACCAAACTAACAGAGTACACTCACCCAGTGATACCATACACAACCATGTTAGCGGCTAACGGTTAGCATGTTGCTAACCGGAATTAGCTCTAGGAAGCCTGTACAAACTTCTGCTTGACAGATTTGGTGAATTTTAGGATTTTCTCCCTTTTTAGGCACTTCTCAGTACAGGATTTCAACCAAACTAACAGAGTAACATCACCCGGTGATACTGAACACAGCCATGCTAGCGGCTAACCGTTAGCATGTTGCTAACCGGAAATAGCTTTAGGAAGGTCCTACCAACAGCTGCTTAGCCAGAGTTCTTCAACCTTTACAGACAGAGAGGGCTGTAGCTGTCAGTGAGTCTCCATGACAACGCTGCTAGCAAGAGGCTCCTAGGAGGTCCATTGACTTAACATGGCACCTTTCAACAGCCGCTGCGAGGGCTGTGAAGACCGTAGGAACCTGAAATTCGCAGTGTTACTTCCTGTTGCTATTTCTGACGGTACGGTACGCACCAAGTGGCAGGCGCCTTGCTAAATTTCTTCAGAAATTTTTCTAGTTAACTCTTCTTCTCCTATTTTGCAAAATCAACACTTACACCCTTTTGGGTCCTTTTTATTTTTACGTTATTTGTTGTTATTTCAACTTTACGTTCTCTCTGTTTTGTTTTTTCTCTTCATAGTAGGTACATCTACCCTGGTATTCTGTTTAGCTGTGACGCCATTACCGTCTTTAACGTAGAAACCATTTGTGGATCAGTGTTTCTGTGATGCTTTTGTATCTCTGCTTATGCCATATTGATAGTGTTAGTAAAATTGTATTGTATGTAGTAGTGCTTTCTTATTTTATTTTTTATTTTTTTTACTTTCCAGATATTGTATTATCTGTACACTCTGAAAAATAAGTCCATAATTAGCATTAAGAACCCAAAATACAATACGAGTGTGGATAGTAACTATATTTGATGCCCTAAGATGTGTGTGTGTGTCACTTTATGGCAAATATGCCATAAAAACCCACCAGTTATTACTCCTTTGGGGGTTCTCTTGTAGAAAAATAGTTTATTGCTAGTTTTTGAATCTGTCTTTGGTAAAGAGGATGGATAGTATGAAGTTTATCAGGTGTCTAATTTCAATGGTTAAAAACATGCTGCTTTGTTTACGAGCAACATTTACGATTGTCACTCAAGTTATTTATTTTATAGTGTTAACTGTTTGCATTTGGAGGACCTAGTTGCATGAGACTATGTGCTAAAATTCTAAAGGATTGTTCATTTGAAACTGAGATCAGAATTGAGTCAAATAATGAATCTGGTATAGTGAGATTTTACAACAGTGACAAAAAACTATTTTACACATCTTTTTTATATAGCTTTTACTTTACTTGAAATTTTATATAAAATATAATCAATACATTATCAAATCTACAATTAAATTACTCAAAGAGCTTTTTAAACTACACTTTAATCATTTATATATACTCTCATCATTTAGTGTAGAGTATTTAATTTTTTTGTTTATCTGTGTGAGCTTTAATTGATGTTTGATTAAGTTAGGCGTGTTAGAAAACCATAGAGCAAAAGTTCTGACATCAAGTCAGAACCTGACGGTGCACTGGAAAGTTTTCACACCCCATCCACACGTTGGTTACTGGTCAGACCTTTTTATCTATCGCTATCACTCAAACACAACGTCTTGTTGTTCCTTATTTGGCACAAAGGCAGTTTTTGCTTGTAAAAAGACAAGAAAAGGTACACATTTTAAATCCCATGAAAAATTTGCTGAGAGCGGAATAAAGGTAGAATTTAAACAATTACACAGTATACAGAAAAAGATGCGTTCACAAGAAATCTAATGACAGTGGATAACATATTAGGTAATGAGGAAAAAGGGGAAATATGCTTGTAAGGTTACCAATATTACCCAGACATTCAAGACGGTCTTAACTATGAAATTAAAAGCTCACCTTTATGTGAGAGGATTATTTTGTGTTTCTGCTTTTCTGTTTTGGCTATATTTTTTTTTTCAAAAACTGAAACAAATGTATAAGATCTGACAAATGAGCTGAATGTATCCAGAAGCTTTTTAAATTATTGTATTTATTAAGGGGTATAAAGCTATCCAAACCAGCCTATTATGAAAAAGTAATTGAATGAATAGATGTTATTATTCACATTTTTTGTAAGCTGAGGCTAATTTTAATACTCACGCCAAGGTCTATTTAATGTCAGACCTGTAGCCCAAAGAATTCAGTTAAATAGATTCAGGCTACAATTTCTCAGAAGGCTACATATTATGCCTGGATCTAAATAAATTCAAAAGCAGAATTTGACATTCATCATCGGCATCTATCTGTCTGATGAGGGTATCGTGCCATTTTATCCTTTCTCTTCAGACACCCAGTGACCAGGACAATATTGTTTCCAAAAGTACACAAACAGCTCATCCAGGAGGCCGCAAAAGAACACAGAACATCTTAGGCACTGCACCTGACTTGTTTCAGTTAAGTTCAGTAAAAGTAGATTTATTGTTATTTTTTGGAAGGTGTGCATCCTGGTAGGTTTCACGTAAAACTAACAATTCAGAAAAAGAACTATATACTCAATCAAATCTGGTGGTGGACTGAGGCCAACTTGCCATGGGAGATCCTACCAGGAGTAAGAATCTCTGGAAAACATAGTTCTCAGAATCATAGCAGATTCAAGAGAGGGGTGACACATGGTGGATATTTGACATACTCACTAATTATTAAATTCATAATGAAAACTATATTTTGTTTCTTTTATTCTGCAAGTTTGCCCTTACTCTGCAGAGCCTTAAATTAATTATGTTGTACCTCTGTGTCGGAATCTTTACATTTACATTTGACTTTGCAGTTGTGGTACTTGAATTTCTCTGTGAGGCAGAATAAAGCCTATTTCAACTCTATTCCCTCCTATTTTTCTTGTATTTCATGTTTCAATCCTCGTAAAAAGTATTTGTAGTTTTTTTTTATGTTATTAATTACGATATGAAGACGGTTTTGAAATATTCTACTATCCAATACTCTGCTTTTTCATGATTGGTAAAACTGCCAAAAGTAACATTTAAAATACCAGATTATGATTATCCATCATTTACTAAAGCAGAGATAGAAATCATTACTTTGCACAATTAATGGAGTTGAGGCTTTAATTAGCAACACAGTTCAATAACAGTCAATTTTAACCAGCTTTAGGATAAAAAGATGTTCGATATAGTGCAGCAGTTACTACAAAGTTTCTCTCAGAAACATTGCTTACAGTAATCAATTACATAGAAAAAAATGTTAAAATGTGGCATTCGTTATTGTAGACCAGAATGTTTTTGGTCATTGGCATTAACAACTTGTTGGTATTTCTGGCTCTGTTCAAGTCTGGTTTTGCTGGTCTGTCTCACCCTCTGCTATTCATCCCTCACAATAAACCTTTAAAAGAAACGTAACTCTGTTTCTCGCTAAATATCGGGTTCACCGGCATCAGTCATTACAATTTAAAAATTCCCCTCCATGTATGTGAGGACAAAATACTCTAAACTGAATTCTGAACTTGATAGAAACCAGTTTAATGAATTAAAAAGACACAGTTATATTATCAAGCTTATTTGAACCTATTAATAATGAGTCCACAGCATTCTGTATAACTTTTAAACGTTGTAGAGAGGCTTTGTCTAGTCTCGTTTACAGGCATTACAATTGTCTAATTGAGAAATATATGTGCATGTGCATGTTTTTCAAGTAAAGCTGCCAGCATATTTCCAACGTTCCCTAACAGTAAGATGCAAAAGTGTAAGATGAATTTCACATGTGGGTCTAGGGAGAGGTCAGTAATCAAGTTTGTTGCCCAGTTTACAACTATAGATTTACTTGATTAACAACTGGAAACAAATCAGTGACCTATGTCAAAGTGAATATTTGGTGCATCTTCTTTTGTTTGCTTATGGATACACTTCTTTCATTTATTTTTATTGGTTTGAACAAATAAAGGAAAACAAAATATGTGATGGTGCTATAATGTTCATTTCTGTTTTGTTAGGAGATATCAGCCAGGCAGTTGCTTTGGTTTTAGTGAGGAAGTCGATCAGTTCAGTTTTATCAGGAAAGTGGTGAGGTTTAAACAGCATGTATGATTAAAGAAAATAAAATGGTAATGGCCCAAGTATTGACCCTTGGAAAACCCCTTAGGTTAATAAAGCTTTCATGGAGAAGGACTCACTGGGTTTGTTTTTAAAAGTGAAACATCTATGCGATAGGTAGGAAGAAAACCAGTTTGTTGCAGCTCCAGAAATACCAACAAGTTGTTAATGCCAATGACCAAAAACATTCTGGTCTACAATAACGAATGCCACATTTTAACATTTTTTTCTATGTAATTGATTACTGTAAGCAATGTTTCTGAGAGAAACTTTGTAGTAACTGCTGCACTATATCGAACATCTTTTTATCCTAAAGCTGGTTAAAATTGACTGTTATTGAACTGTGTTGCTAATTAAAGCCTCAACTCCATTAATTGTGCAAAGTAATGATTTCTATCTCTGCTTTAGTAAATGATGGATAATCATAATCTGGTATTTTAAATGTTACTTTTGGCAGTTTTACCAATCATGAAAAAGCAGAGTATTGGATAGTAGAATATTTCAAAACCGTCTTCATATCGTAATTAATAACATAAAAAAAAACTACAAATACTTTTTACGAGGATTGAAACATGAAATACAAGAAAAATAGGAGGGAATAGAGTTGAAATAGGCTTTATTCTGCCTCACAGAGAAATTCAAGTACCACAACTGCAAAGTCAAATGTAAATGTAAAGATTCCGACACAGAGGTACAACATAATTAATTTAAGGCTCTGCAGAGTAAGGGCAAACTTGCAGAATAAAAGAAACAAAATATAGTTTTCATTATGAATTTAATAATTAGTGAGTATGTCAAATATCCACCATGTGTCACCCCTCTCTTGAATCTGCTATGATTCTGAGAACTATGTTTTCCAGAGATTCTTACTCCTGGTAGGATCTCCCATGGCAAGTTGGCCTCAGTCCACCACCAGATTTGATTGAGTATATAGTTCTTTTTCTGAATTGTTAGTTTTACGTGAAACCTACCAGGATGCACACCTTCCAAAAAATAACAATAAATCTACTTTTACTGAACTTAACTGAAACAAGTCAGGTGCAGTGCCTAAGATGTTCTGTGTTCTTTTGCGGCCTCCTGGATGAGCTGTTTGTGTACTTTTGGAAACAATATTGTCCTGGTCACTGGGTGTCTGAAGAGAAAGGATAAAATGGCACGATACCCTCATCAGACAGATAGATGCCGATGATGAATGTCAAATTCTGCTTTTGAATTTATTTAGATCCAGGCATAATATGTAGCCTTCTGAGAAATTGTAGCCTGAATCTATTTAACTGAATTCTTTGGGCTACAGGTCTGACATTAAATAGACCTTGGCGTGAGTATTAAAATTAGCCTCAGCTTACAAAAAATGTGAATAATAACATCTATTCATTCAATTACTTTTTCATAATAGGCTGGTTTGGATAGCTTTATACCCCTTAATAAATACAATAATTTAAAAAGCTTCTGGATACATTCAGCTCATTTGTCAGATCTTATACATTTGTTTCAGTTTTTGAAAAAAAAAATATAGCCAAAACAGAAAAGCAGAAACACAAAATAATCCTCTCACATAAAGGTGAGCTTTTAATTTCATAGTTAAGACCGTCTTGAATGTCTGGGTAATATTGGTAACCTTACAAGCATATTTCCCCTTTTTCCTCATTACCTAATATGTTATCCACTGTCATTAGATTTCTTGTGAACGCATCTTTTTCTGTATACTGTGTAATTGTTTAAATTCTACCTTTATTCCGCTCTCAGCAAATTTTTCATGGGATTTAAAATGTGTACCTTTTCTTGTCTTTTTACAAGCAAAAACTGCCTTTGTGCCAAATAAGGAACAACAGAGACGTTGTGTTTGAGTGATAGCGATAGATAAAAAGGTCTGACCAGTAACCAACGTGTGGATGGGGTGTGAAAACTTTCCAGTGCACCGTCAGGTTCTGACTTGATGTCAGAACTTTTGCTCTCTGGTTTCTAACACACCTCAGTTAATTAAACATCAATTAAAGCTCACACAGATAAACAAACACTGCGCTCCAGTAGCATAGATTTTTTCTATGTAACTGATTACTGTAAGCAATGTTTCTGTGACAAAAAAGTTCTTTGAGTAATTAAATTGTAGATTTGATAATGTATTGATTATATTTTATGTAAAATTTCACGTAAAGTAAAAGCTATATAAAAAAGATGTGTAAAATAGTTTTTTGTCACTGTTGTAAAATCTCACTATACCAGATTCATTATTGACTCAATTCTGATCTCAGTTTCAAATGAACAATCCTTTAGAATTTTAGCACATAGTCTCATGCAACTAGGTCCTCCAAATGCAAACAGTTAATGCTATAAAATAAATAACTTGAGTGACAATCGTAAATGTTGCTCGTAAACAAAGCAGCATGTTTTTAACCATTGAAATTAGACACCTGGTAAACTTCATACTATCCATCCTCTTTACCAAAGACAGATTCAAAAACTAGCAATAAACTATTTTTCTACAAGAGAACCCCCAAAGGAGTAATAACTGGTGGGTTTTTATGGCATATTTGCCATAAAGTGACACACACACACATCTTAGGGCGTCAAATATAGTTACTATCCACACTCGTATTGTATTTTGGGTTCTTAATGCTAATTATGGACTTATTTTTCAGAGTGGACAGATAATACAATATCTGGAAAGTAAAAAAAATAAAAAATAAAATAAGAAAGCACTACTACATACAATACAATTTTACTAACACTATCAATATGGCATAAGCAGAGATACAAAAGCATCACAGAAACACTGATCCACAAATGGTTTCTACGTTAAAGACGGTAATGGCGTCACAGCTAAACAGAATACCAGGGTAGATGTACCTACTATGAAGAGAAAAAACAAAACAGAGAGAACGTAAAGTTGAAATAACAACAAATAACGTAAAAATAAAAAGGACCCAAAAGGGTGTAAGTGTTGATTTTGCAAAATAGGAGTAGAAGAGTTAATTAGTCAATAAAACTGTTTACATATTTTTAAATAGTTGTTACGGTTTGGTTTCACCTATACAGGGACAACATATCCTGGTATTTTCCAGTCAGAAGTTTACATACACTGATCGTGGAGATGAATTTTGGAAGAAAAAAAATTAAGACAAGCAATTTGGTGAAAAGCTGTGAATTCATTGTGGGGGTTTGTCGCTCTAGACAGGGTCAAAACTTATACAGGCTAAACCTCTCCTGCATGTTCAACTACATTTTTTAACCAATGGTGCTGGTTCTAGGTGTGTTTGGAAACTAAATGAAAAATATCACTGAAGAAAGTTTAGCATCTATCCACCACAAAATTCCCCCCTTAGTTCAGGGTTCACCTCATGTAGCTTTAGAGGATTTGTAGCACTGGTTTGGCTGTTAGAGAGTCTGTTGTTCTGCGGTTGCCACTGATTTCCAAACAAAATCCAACAATTTTGTGCTTGTCAGCAATTTTGTCAAATAAAAGAGAAAGTTTAGACAATTACTGGCATTATTCAACAAGAAAAAAGCCACTTCCAAACCGACTGATTTAACCTAAGTCTAGATCGGTCTGTTAGTACAAACAGACCGTGGTTTGTGTGAAGAAAAAAAAATAAAAAATCGGCAGTGTAAATGTTGGCTCTACTGATTACACGCCAACAGGTATTGCTGACAGCAACCTCTGCATTTTTACTGTGCTGCAGGCCGGCCTGTACCCTGCATGGATTTCTGTTGCTGCTTGCAGCCGCCTGATGATCAGCAGCCTTTATATCCACCAAATAATGGATCAATGTTTATAACCGTAAAACCAAAAGCTACTGACTGGATATTTCTGCCATCACAATTAAAAATCATGTTCTTCTTACTTTGGTTACCTAACTTTTACTTGTCTGGTACAACGCTATACTGTTCTGCTGTTTTTAATGATGAAAATCAATATTTTGGTAAAAATCCCCGCCGGCACAGTTAACCGCAAACACCCCTCAACCCACCAAAACACCTACTGCAAAGATTAGCCCAAGTTCTGGGGAAACCCTGAGTTCTATAAAATGAACCTATGGGGGAGAGGCGAAATCAAAGCATCTAGTTTTTTAGTTTAAAGATGGAGGCGACAAAGTGGAGCAGAATGAGCAGGTTCCAGTGAAAAACCTGCAGAGTCTTATCAGAGCAATATATTGAGAGCAAGGTTTGGTTTTGGTTCTGTTCTGTGGAGAAAGTCTTTGCAGTTTTTGTTAATTTGTGTAACAAAATATGTTTAAAATATTACATTATTCTGCAAATGAACTTGTTTTTATTTTTCAATTGTTATCTGACTAGGCCTTATGTATTAATAATTGCAGTTTGTTTTCTTTTTCCTTTGCTGTACTAACTTAACTTTAAATTGAGCTTTGTTCCATTTTAATCAGTATTGTCTAAAGTCAGCTGTCACCTGAATCTCCCCACTTTGGGACGGTACAGCTATTTCTATTGTGTTAAAACTGTGTCAGAATGATATGAAAAAGGTAGTATTTCTCATACCTTAATTTAAACTAGATGTGTACCTTATTTGATAAATGTGTCATTATCATTATATTATCATTTGTCGACTAAAAAAACCCTAGTTTAACATTGTCCCTGCAGTACACTAGTAGGATCTGTTTTATATAAATAGAATAAAATCTATTCTATTCTAAAAAAGAAAAACTCCAGAATGTAATGTACAGGTGTAACTTGATACTTTTTTGTGACTATTTTCACTACAGATGCATTTGCACTGCATTTGCAAGTCCACCAGAAAGGGCTGAACTTTTAACATTTTGATCCTAGAACTTTTTTAGTTGAAGATTTAGCCTTTTTATTCAGAGTGAAATATTCACCGATTTAGCTTTTTTTTTTTCATTTCTATTACTCATAGAATTAGCTTAAGTAATTATGTTAAGAATCAGCAGAATTTGTACGTTTTTAACAATTACACGATTAATTGTCTGAACAATCATTAGTTTATAAGAGCCATAGTTAGGACATGTACAGGTGACAGGACAAATATTAGTACAATCTGTAGAGAGATGGCTGCCTTCAGAGTTGGTAAAAAACCAAAACAACAACTATATTTTAACTAAGAGAGTTGTAGGATAAGAAAGGCGTGACTTCTACCAGCGTAATGACTTTTACTGACCGTTTTGATTTTTACTGAGCTGCGGTGGTCAGTGGCTTATTGAGATAAGGGGGAGGTTTCCTGTTCGGCTCCCTAGTTAACCAGGAAGTATGATGTCTACGCTGACCAGTCAGTCTGTTGATTAAGATAACAGAGAGGCTCGGTGTTTTTGTTTATTAACTAACAATGAAAGGATGTCATGCTTGTTGAAAGCGACGGTTTTGCTGTTAGATGTATGAAATGATAAGATAATGCCCTGCACGAATTTGCTGACTGCAAGTCAGCAAAGATCGATATTGTCCCCCTTCCTGCAGTGCCACACATGTGTTTTGACACAACTCCTCCCCTCCTCAACAGATCTCGTGAAATTTAGGTCGTGATCCAAAAACCTGTGGTCAGTAAGACACTGTCCACCGTAGTATGAGGACGCTCCAAACCTTTAGTTTGGAGGGAGGACTGACTTGAGCTTTATATCAGGATTAAAGATTAAGGATTCTCTATTTCAACGCAATCACAACGGTGCGGGACAGAGGTTTTTTTCCACGTAGAGTGTGGCTGGTCTGCTGCTGAGCGTTAGATTGAGTGCGTATAAGATACATTAATTGCATGTGTACAACTGAAATAAATAGATATAATTAAATAATCACGATAGTAAAGTGAATTGTATTATAATTAATATCATCATTTAATATGGATGGTATGCTGCTGCTAAGCATCAGATTGAGCGTGTATAAAAATTAAATAACTGAATGTGGATAAAATTAAATCATTGGATGTGTATAAGATAAATTAAATAACTGGATGTGGATAAACTGAATTAAGTAGCTGGATGTGTATTAAAGGAATCATTAGACATACTTAAATAATCACGATAATAAAGTTAATAACTATATTAATAATATCGTATTAATGACAATAATATAATATGGGTAAGGCAGGAAATCAAAAGGGAGGCCGGATATCAAGAGGGGCAAGAAATCGAGGGAGGCCGGAAGTCAAGGGAGGCCGGAAATGGGGAGGGGGGACCGGAAATCAAAGGGGAGACCGGAAATCAAAGGAGACCGGAAATGATTAGGGTCATTAATCACCCGTCAATTAAAAAGTGACAGACCATATACCTATATGTTTTTTTAATTAAATTATTAGAAAGGGGAAAACATATTGTGCAATTATTAACTGATAATATGCCATATTCAGGTAAAACTACAATGTTCAAGTTAGAATAGTAGAAAAAAGACAGCAGCTGATTTACAGAATGATGAGAAAACTGTGCAATATGCATAATTGTACAAACACTTGCAGATATGCCAAAAGTGTGCAAATGAACACTAACGTGTGAGAGTAAATTATTCTTGACCAGCATTAGCATGCTGTAAACACTTATTGATACTGTTGTGAGCGGCAGAGATAATAGAGTCTAACACCAGCTAGGATGAAGGACCTGCAGAAGTGCTCCTTAGAGCATCTAGGATGCACCAGTCCGTCACTAAAAGAGCTGTCCAGCTTTGCAACAGCACCACGCATGGAGCGCTGGGAGACATTGTCCATAAATTAGGTTGTTTTTCTTCTTCTTCCGGTCCTTCTGTCTCCCACCACATTCACAGGGTCCCAGGGTGTCACAGGACAGAGCTGGACATCTTAATGAGTTTAGCCAGTCACTTCCTCTCAAGAAGAAAAGCATCTCAGGATTCTGCCATCACCAAATTATGCTGTGGGGATGATGGGTTATTTATGAGCAGTGTTATTTAACCTCAACTTGATGTGATCTACATGTAGACCACTAATATGCCGACTTTCTGAGGCAGTTGATTGCACTGGATTATATTTAGGGGTACAAGATAAGAGCTGTAATTAAACATCACCATTTTCAGAATATTATCGGTACTATTTTAGTGTTGGTCAATTATATGAAATAAAGATAACATGCACTTGTTTTTGTTGCTGTGTGAAAATATCTGAAAAAAGTTATGAAAACTTGATCGCAACATCTTTTCAGCGTACATAAAAAGACCCTTCAAACAGAAGAAAGATGTTTTAAAAAAAAAAAGCATTACTATTGAAGGATTATTGTTTATTATTCTTTAATGAAATGACCCCCCGATATTTTCTCTCAAAGCACCACTTTTTTACCTTTTCCTCTAAGAATAAAAAATGTTGTACAATTACTAGTATTACCAATTGCATTTGTCGTTTATAATTTCAGGATGTAAATCTAAATATTTGCATAAATGGCCAATTTAATGGGAACAGATTATAAAGCTGAAAGGAATCCTTCAGTGGTGTCAAGAAACAATGTCTTTGATCATCCCCAAATCCTGCTATTTCATTTCAGATGCTGCTTAATTCAGTGAGTCATTTTATGTGCAGGGTACTTTTATGACACAGCCCCACCTCAGGCTAGAATGAGCAACCCTCCCCCTGCGTTCATACAACTAAGCATCACATTTGAAATTCTGCCATATTCAATGTATTCCAATGAGCGTGTTCAATTCTTATCGGTCTCTACAGTTACTTGTTAGATCTTTTTCTTCTGGTTCCTTTTACTGGCTCCCCATAGTGGCTCATCGCAGCCAAATTCAATACCTTATTATTAATCACAGAGAGCTAAAACAACATTATAACTCGTAGTACAATATTTTCTTTGATGATAAAGGCATTAGGAAGGTAACATCTCCTGTTGTTATGCATCGCAGTGGATCTGTAAAGGCATCTGGCTGAAAACACTGTCGCATGACATTGTGATGAGGATGTAATGTATGTGGTGAACCCGATATTCAAGCCAAACACAGAATTACTTTAAAAAGTTTATTTATAAGGTGGTAGATGACAGAAGAATGACCAGATGATGCAAGCTGAGGCTGACATATACCAGTGAGCAGGCAGTGGAAGACTTGGACAGATGAATGCAGGTAGAACCAGACTGATCCTGAGTAGTAAGCAGAACCAGACTTGAACAGGAGTAGCTTGCGGAATCAGAACTGTACAGGACCTGCAGGCAGAATAGGACGTGACCAGAAGCTGTAGGCAGAATCTGACTTGAAGCCTCTGACGTGTTCCTAGCACGAGCAGATTGAATAACAGTATTCAACAGGAATCCTTTTTCCAGGCCACACACACAAGCACTAGCAAGCAGACTAGTGAGTGCAGGACGAGGACTGATCCCAGGGATAACACAGGAAAAATGAAGGGAAGTCGCTGGAGCAAACAAGCACATGCTGCTGGAGAAACAAGACGAGATGTTCTAGCTGGGATTGGATGAGCGAGCCAGGTATAAGTAGGGAGAGAAACAGGTGATCAGAGTTGCACTATTTAGTTGCCGCAGGTGGAGCTGATCTGGTGCTGAGTGATGGCTGGTAGGTGACTGAGCTGACTGGATGGTGACTGGTGGCTGAGAGGAATGGAACATAAGCAGTCCAGATTACTCCAAACAAAAACAAACAGGAAACAAAACCCCAAAATCCTGACGGGGTGGGATGCTCGGAGTTGTCTGTAATGTTCTTCATTTATGAAGTATAATTTTTTGTACAATCAGAGGTTTCACAGCAGTCCCCAGAACAGAACCAGCATTTTTTTCTCACTATGTTGACCTTTTTAAGTCGCTCTGATGCTGCTACCTCAACATATAATGGCAGAGATTGCACTCTCCACAACACGCCTCTACTAAGCAGATCTTGATTTGATACAAGAACTCCTCAATCATAGTCTGTTCTGTCCCTTCCGGTAGAATATTTCACAGTTGCATCTTCTGTCCAATCTGTTGCTAGACGACCACTGAGATATTTATACTCCACCACCACTTCCACTTCTTCTCCCAATTTGGAAAGTGTTTGACCTATTTCTAATTTTCCAGAAATCTACAATCATCTCTTTTGTTTTGTTCAAATTTAAGTTAAAGTAATTGTTTTCAGATCATGCCACAAGGTGCTCCACCAGCTCTCTGTACTCAGCTTCTTGTCCATCTCTAATACACCCAATTCCTACAGAGTTATCCAAGTTTTTCTGTAGATCACAAGAATCTGACTTGCACTAGAAGACTGGTCAGACATAAAACTCCTCATTCTCACAAACGGTTGATCCAGGTGCTTGTCAAGGGCTTCCACCAGAGTCTTCTGATATTTCTAACAAGCTAAATCAGGCTGAATTGTGTTAAATGCACTGGAGAAATCAGACCATGATTCTCACAGTATTGCCTGCTTCATCTGGATCAGTGGGTTTGTTGAAAAAGGTGTATGATGGGGTCTTCAACTCCAACTCCACAGTGATAAGCAAACTACAAAGAGGTCCTGAAAGGTGCTTGTTTGCGTTCTCTCCAGGACCTTCATGATGTGGGGTATCAGGGCAACAGGTTCATAGTCAATGATGACTGATGGAGGCAACTCTTTACTAACAGAAAAATCCAGGATAAAATTATAAATTATATAGCACTACTTTAGTCCTACTGACCACTCAATGTGCTCAGAAGAGCTACATTCACCTTTTTCCACTCAGTTATGTCCACATATTCATACAATTCAATTCAGCTTATTTACATAGCACCAATTCATAACATGTTGCCTCAGGCACTTTGCAATAAAAAAGTCAGTTCAGTTTATTCATAGAGATTCCAAGTCAAGTACATACATTAATTGATCCTAGTTATCAAACAAAGCAGTCAAATTCCATTTATTATTCAGCACAGGAAGTGAAGAAGCAGACATCAGCTGGACCATTGGAGACAGTTGCGGTAATGGGAGATGGAAGCAGAGTTTGAAGTGAAGGCAGACCACGACTATACTTTGCCACTACTGCTTAATAATTTGGCTTCATCGTCTCCATTTTATCCATGAATCTCAGAGAGGGTGGTGATGAGCATAGTCTATAGTTACTATACAGATACATTTTTCAGACATACTCCTTCAGATGTTCACCAAGCCTATGTTAGGATGCTATTTGTGGACTTCAGCTCAGCCTTCAACACTGCTTCTGGACATGTAGGATCTGAAGCTCCACAGCTTGGTATTATCTGCACCGCTCTGCTCTGGGTCTTTCTCACCAACAGGATCGAGGTGGTAAGGATATGGAAACTCAGATCTGTCCTACTGATCATCTACACTGGCACGCCACAGGGGTGAGTCCTTAGTCCTGCCTTCTTCACTCTCTTCACACACAATTGCTCTGGTATCCACCAAACATGGTCGTGAAGTTTTTGCGGATGACACCACTGTGGTGGGTCTGATATCTAACAATGATTAGACCCACTACCAAGAAGAAGTCCACAAATTTGACACAGTGGTGCTCCAGGAATAACCTAATCCTGAACACCAGCAAGACCAAGGAGGTCATAGTAAACTACAGGAGGTAAACCAGTGGTTACCAACCCTTTTTCTTCAATGCCCCCTATCTAAGATCAAAGCCAAGCCAACATCTTTTCAACCCTATATTCCAGTTTCTGCACAAAGTCATTCACAGCTTCCTTGCACTGCAGGACGTTTGAATCAGGTTGTTTTTACTTGACTAATTGCACAATTTTTAACTTCTCCAGAAATATTTGGTTGGTACATCCAGCCAATTGCTCAGTGTTTTACATCATCCTGTAAACTGACTGCTACCTTCCTTTTGACTTGAACATCAATTCATTTGAACATTTCATTTTCACTCATGAGGATTTACGCTCGTTTTAACTTCTCTGGGAATGTTTGAATACAATAAATATATTCATGCAATTGCACAGTATTTTGCATCATTCTGTATTCTGTTTTTTTTACTTGAACATTTAAAGGTGCATTGCCACATTATTTGACATTTAAAAAAAAAAATCATACGTCAGTAGCTCACTCTGGTTGCATGCAACGTTTTTATGAAAGATTGTCGTGTCCTGCTGGTGTATTGGTTGTCATTTTGGTGTTTTATACTTTGTTTTTGCTCAATTTGTTAGTAAAGGAAGTCTTTTGTGTTTATTTATGATTTTAACAGAGGTACGTACTGCAAATGCGCAGCAGGGGTTAAAACAAAGAAGCGACTAACGGCTATTAGCATCTCCCGGTGAAACAATGCAGAATGGTCCAAGATCTAGTGAAAAAACAAGAAATGAAAAAACAATAACAAATGGGATTCCAAGAGAGAAAAAACTGGAATGTCTCTGGGAACACAGTATGGCCGTTAGTGTTCACTGAAGCGGATGCTAAACCTGCCGAGGCTCAGATGTGACCACAGAGTTGATTGACGTGAGTAAATGTTCTGATATAAGGGTCTCACAGTTGCTGTTAGATTGTTTTATTTAATTAATAACTGTTGGTCTTTGATCATGCTGAGCTACCACTTTACTATGAGGCCATTCAGAGGGTCAGGCTTGGTCCAGCATTATTTAATTTTGATTTATTAATTAAACAAACCAGCATTATGATAGTTCTGCGATACTGTTACTAGATGACGCCACATCTATTTATATATGCTTATTGCGCCTGGCGCTGGGGCTATTTTTATCCACAAAAAGGACCATGAAAATATTATCAGGACGAAGGGTTGGTGTATATAACCTTATTATATCATGATCAAACAGGATTTGGCCTTTGTTAAAGCATGGCATTTACCTCTAAATCCTATCAGATGCTAACGAATAATTCACAATTCTCAACATTTACGCAAGTATACAAAACATAATATTTTTTGTACTCTACTGGTAATAGTCCTGGACTCTGCGTGGAAAAAAGCAAAAGCCCAAATAAGCAACTTCATGTTCAATCAAATACACCCCCCCCCCAAAAAAAAGAAAACCCCACCACTCACAAAATCTATAAGTGATTTACAAGAAAAATCAAGGTCACTTAGGTCAAGGTCAAGACTTCAATAGTTTCAGCTGCAACAAGAGGAGGTGGGGTCAGGAGATGCTTAGACAGGGAAATGAAACAAAATAAAATTAAATAAACATTTGATCACTGCATTTTGTATTAGCATTTGTTTAAGGGTCTGAAATATTTAAGTGTGCCAAGAGCAAAAAAAATACTTAAGGGGGCAAACAATGTTTGTGAGGATGGTGCAGGATGGTGCAGGATGGTGCAGGACGATGTACAGCCTGCACCACCCTCACAAATATGGCACATTTAAGACAATGGCATTAGAAAAAGGATCATTGCCAACAGAATCCTACAAAGCAGACAACATTGCATATTTGTATAGAGCAGATTAAGATGAGCTTCAGATCAAGAATAAGGAAAGCCCAGCGTAAATTCCCTGCCACATTAGCTTGCCCAGGTAATAGTGTCTTACGTTTGTAGTTAATTCTGGTAATGGTGTCTCTGTTGAGCATACGGTTGAGGAAGGCGTTGGAGTTTTCTGAGAGCTGGAACGGTAGAAAGAAGCATCAAATATTAATGAGAAACCATGGTGCAACACAGGCACAAAAGAGTTTTTTTCTCTGCCCTTCCCTTTAGATAATTTCAATCAATAATTAACAAATAACACACTGTTTTAAACATGTTATTCAGTAAAACAATTGAACAGGAAAAGAGAAGTTCTCCTGCAGAGTTCTTTGCTTTATAGACTGTGATAAACTTGCACAGTAACTTAATCTTATATATTTATAATTTTGTCATTAATGGTGATTTCAGGCTCTGGTTGTTATATTATTGCTCCAACATTTGTTCAACTATGATGTGCTACATGGTATTCAATGATGCCCTGCCATGCTGGATTCTCATTATATTTCTGGTCTTGTCACACACGGTGAGGCCTTTTTATTGCAGGAATTTTGTCTGACTGGTTTCTAAATTCTTTAACCATGCAGGCTTTTAGTGGGACAATCAAACCTTAATGAAGATGGAGACCACAGCGATGCCATGAGGGCTCTTAGATGCCTCACTGTAGTTGGCATACAGATCTTGATTATAATGGATAAGCTGGACCTGAAAGAAAGACACAAAGAAAAGCAGAGCTGTATGAATGAATAATTTGATATGGTTCAAATTATGAGTCTACATATCTGTCTACTTTGTTAGCAATCAAGAAATGCCCCCCGTCAGCATTACATAATCCAGCTAGAGTGATTTTGCACAGTTATTGTATCAGTCCAGTGGCGGTGTATTCTACACCACTACATCCAACACTTTACAATGCACTTGGTGATGCAAGGTTTTGATGCAGGTGTTCAGCCAAGGAAACCCATTCTGTGAATCTCTCTACTCACAGGTCTTGAACTAACCTGAAAGTTGCATGAAATTTGGAGTTATGCGGCTGTAGACTCTGCACAAAGTTTGTGACCTCTGCACCATATGTGCCTGGGCATCCGCTGCCCCACTCTGTGACGTACTTGACCTACCAATTCAATAGTAGTTGCTGTGGTTTCGTTGCATCCACTTTACTATAACTCAACTTACAGCTGACTGTGGAATGTCCAGTAGGTAGGAAGTTTCACAAGTAGACTTATTGCACAGGTGGCATCCTATCACGGTGCCACACTAAAATTTGCTGAGCACCTAAAGCAACCCATTCTTTCACAAATGTTAGGAGAATAATTTTGCACACTGTGGTGCTGGATTTTACATAGTTGTGGCCACAAAACTAATTAGAACACCCTAATACAATGATCTGAATTGTTGAGAAAAACACCTTTGACAGGATAGTGTATATTTTGAGAGTCCAGAAATTAGGCCGACCACAAATGCAGAAAAGAATGATCTGCACGTATCACACATGGCCACATGTGTGGTATATGCATGTCTAAATCAATGTGCACTCCTCCATATTCCTTACCCTTCTAAACAAATGCAAAACCTTGTCCATATATTAGGTTCAGATAACATTAAGGATTTTGATACAGTTGACATGAAATATTATGATCCATGTTATCTGTCTTAGGCGACTGCGGATGCTCTTATGTGCCCACTAGTTCAAACATCCTGTCACTGTTATCTGTACCTCACATTCAACACGTTCAACATAATACATCAACATCATGCAAGGACAAACTGTGACCACTATCAACCTCCACCAAGCACTACTAATGCCATCTAATGCATCTCTGAGACATTTTTTGTCGCTGCTCACCTTGACTCACAATTTTTATGATATATTTATTGTATTTGTGTTTATTATACATTGTTTTTGAAAATGTACAAGAACATTTAAAGAATGTAATATAATGTCACAATTTTTATGATTTACATAGTCAGGGGAGTGGGTGGAATTGTAAACCTTTATATTCAATTAAATTTTCAATTCAATTTTATTTATATAGCGCCAAATCATGAAACATGTCATCTCAAGGCACTTTACAAAATCAAGTTCAATCATATTATACAGATTGGGTCAGATTATACAGATTGGTCAAAAATGTCCTATATAAGGAAACCAGTTGATTGCATCAAAGTCTCTCCAAGCAGCATTCACTCCTGGAGAAGCGTAGAGCCACATGGAGAGTCGTCTGCATTGTACATGGCTTTGCAGCAATCCCTCATACTGAGCAAGCATGAAGCGACAGTGGGAAGAAAAACCACCCATTAACGGGAAGGAAAAACCTCCGGCAGAACCGGGCTCAGTATGAACGGTCATCTGCCTCGACCGACTGGGGTTACGGAAGACAGAGCAGAGACACAACAAGAGAGACAAAAAGCACAGAAGCCCACATTGATCTAGTAATCTGTTCTACATTAGATGGTAGTAGCGGGTGAGCCGTCTTCTCTGGATGATGTCACAGTTAACAGAACGCCAGACCAGGTGTACCTACTATGAAGAAAAAGAGAGAGAGCAAAAAGTTAAAAGCTGAAATGACGACAGTCATTTCAATGTAATACAATGCAAAACTAGAGAACAGTAGAAATAAGTAGAGTGAGAAAATTAGACCCTGATGTCCTCCAGCAGCCTAGGCCTATCACAGCACAACTATAGAGATAGCTCAGAGTAACATGAGCCACTCTAGTTATAAGCTTTGTCAAAAAGGAAAGTTTTAAGATTAGTCTTAAAAGTAGACAGGGTGTCTGCCTCACGGACCAAAACTGGGAGTTGGTTCCACAGGAGAGGAGCCTGATAGCTAAAGGATCTGCCTCCCATTCTACTTTTAGAGACTCTAGGAACCACCAGCAGACCTGCAGTCTGAGAGCGAAGTGCTCTGTTAGGAACATACGGGGTAATCAGAGCTCTGATATATGATGGAGCTTGATTATTAAGGGCTTTATACGTTAGAAGGAGAATTTTAAATTCTATTCTTGATTTACTGTAACAGGAAGCCAATGAAGGGAAGCTAAAATTGGAGAAATATGATTTTCATATTTCTTGTTGATTTTCATCAGAACTCTTGCCGCAGCGTTTTGAATCAGCTGAAGACTTCGAACTGCATTTTGTGGACTTCCTGATAGTAAAGAATTACAATAGTCCAGCCTTGAAGTAACAAATGCATGGACTAGGTTTTTCAGCATCACTCCTGGACAGAATGTTTCTAATTTTGGCGATATTCCGGAGGTGAAAATATATATATAAAATATGAACCCTATAAACCCTGTTTATACATATATCCTTGCAATATCTATATATTCTACATATATAACACATACATCCAGTAAAATATATACACATGCATTTAATACATAGCATGCTTGTGTATATAGTATCTATAATTGCAGTGGCAAGAATAATAATTTTCTTATCATTTAAGCGATTGGATGAACTATCCATTCAACAACCATCCATTTTCTCTGTGGGGTTGCAATGGGTGCTGGTGCCTATCTCCAGCTGTCAATAGGCTGGGTACACCCTGGACAGGTTGCCAGTCTATCGCAGGGCAACACAGAGACAAACAACTATTCTCGCACACTGACACCTAAGGAGAATTTAGAGACAGTCTACCTAACAGTCATGTTTTTGGACTGTAGGACTGTCCTAAGAAAACCCATGCATGCACAGGGAGAACATGCAAACTGCGGAAACATGCAGAAAGACCCAAGACAAGGGTAGGAATTTAACCCAGGACCTTCATGCAACAGTGCAACACTCTGCTCCACTGTGCAGCCCTGTATGAACATCTCAAAAACAACAATTAGTGACAACGTCAATAATAGTAATAATTTAACATTTTCTATCCAGTAATGAAGATATGTTCTGCATAATAACTGTTTTATGTTTGAACATTGGTTTATTTCAATATTCAGCTTGTTCCACTTGTTGTGCAATTATACACAGTTTAAAGTTATTTGATGTTTAATAAATAACTCTCTGTCTGTTAGGTATTGTCCGGTGGATATCAGCCCGGGAGCTGATATCAGGATAATAGTTAAAAGGGATGATACGAGCACTGGCAATCTTTTAACAGCAAACTCTGCACACATGTAGAATAAATGAGTGACAACTTCTCTTCAAGTTCAAGAATTTATTAACAGAAATAAAATGAACATCCAGAGAACATCACTATAGAATGCAGTTTATCTGAATTAACAATCAATCAACAAATCCTCTCTACTAGGCTGGTGAAACTTAGCTAAAACTAATAAGCAAAATGAAGATAACAAGAAGCTAAGTTAAGGAACTATGTACACACTAAAAGACACAAAAGACAAAACAAAGTGGTTGGTCATAATCAGAATAATTCAGTGAATCCTGGTTCACTGCAGATCTGAGTAAAAACACCAAAGTTCAAATTAAAGAACATGGAATGGAGTTAAATTACCTTAACTATTTAGAACAACATTTGGCATGTGTTTCAACTCATTCACAATGCAAATCCTGAGTTGGAGAAAACATTATTTGATGAAATAACATTTTATCTGAGTTAAAGAACCAAAGTTCATCTTAAAGAATATGGAATGATCTTAAATTAGCTTAACTAAGTCAGAACCCATTCACAATGCAAATCCCGAGCTACACAAACATTGTTTGAGGAAATAACATTTTAAAGAATGATTTGCTCAGTAAAATCATTAACTTTAGGGACACTCAATTTTATTAATGCGATTATACCTCCGGGTGGCCAAGGGTTGCTGTAGTGATCGTTCGTTAAAATCGGTTACTTCTAAAGTTATACAAAACGTCTTTAAATCGACATTAATATTCCGTATTAATGCGGTAATAACGCTCATAGCACTATCGAACGATGGTGGAGCGGAACGAAGCAAACCTTAGGCTTGAATGAGCCGTAGTTAAATATCCAGAAACCGGATGTTACCGGAGCTAATAGCATTTAGGCTGGCGGAGTTTCAGCGCTAACTTAAACAAAAACTTTGACTTTAATTTAGTCGTAATGAGTTTACTGGGTAACACAGACATCAATATCCATCAGTGTATACAACTCTTATGGTGATAAAGTTTGTTATAACTATAAAAACACACTCAAATTACATCGGCAATGGCATGGTATCAACATGATAATGGGGGCTATGTCGGTCAGCTGGGCCGACGTCCTGCCTGCAGTCCCTGAGCTCCTTTTTGCTCTCAGCTTGTGAAGTGGCTATAGGAGGCCGATCCGCGCCATCTCAAGTCAGCTTTCCTGTAACAGCTGAGGAGAAATAAACAAAGTTGTTTTTGGCTCCGGTGTCTGACGCTGAAGTTAAGACTGCAAACCTAACTCTGATTTGCCCGGTCAGGTCCTCCGGACGAAGAGAGATTTCTCCCCTGTGCTGGCTGGTGTGTCTTTCGGGCCCCATGAGGCCCCTTGCCTGGCTGGCTTGTGCAGGGGGGGCTCTCTCTCTTCGAGAGCTCCAGGAAGAAGTGGGAGACTGAGGGAGATTGTCTGTGTGGCTCGCAGGGCGGCTGGTTCCCCAGCCACCCCTTCTCCTCCAGGTCTCCAGGCAGAAGTGGACTTGTGAGTCTGAGGGGGTTGTCCTGTGGGAGCAAAGTTTTAGAGCACTGATGGAACCCTGCTGAGGGTGGATCCTTGGTGCTTGTAAAACTTATTTAGCTTCCAATTCAACCTGTATTTTGTCCATGGCTCTGATGGCATAACACACTGTTTAACTCCACAGTGTTTTCTGGTGGTTCTGAATTTATTTTAAACTAAACTTCACCTCTTTACTCATACTTTCCCTCCCTTGTGCTAAATAGCTTACATATGTCATGATCGTGGCACTCACATTGGTTTGATTCATCACCCAACACACCTGGATAGCTCCGCCTTTCTCTCATCACCACTCACCTCATTCACCTGTTCCTGTCACTATTTAATCTCCATCCTAACCAGAGACGAGTGCCAGATTTTTTCGAGCCACTTGGTTAGACTAATCCAGCGTTTTTTCTTGAGTACCTGACTGCCTGTTTCCTGACCCGATCTGTTTTCTGAGCCTGCCTGGCCCCTGCCTGTTTTGCCTAGCCAATCTGTGTACCGACCTGGAACTGGACCTCGACTTCGCCTTGGATTTCCCCTCGGACCTTCCCCGGACCTCTGACCTGGATCTGACCCTGGACTGGACATCGGAACACGACAACTGGACATCCCCTTTGAAACCTCTGCCCACGATCCCTAACGGATCCGAACATCGGCTCGCCCCTCGAGCAACCAGTGACTGTCAAAGGCTTCTCCCCCGAGCTGAACGACCATCTCCGGCGGGTCCGTCTACCCACGGTCGCCGGCCCTCCTTTGTTCTCTCCCGTCTCCCGCATTCTAAGAGGTCAGTGGTTATTTTCCCTTTCACACATCAGCCCGGAAGTGTTGGCGAAATAACTCACCTGCTGTTCCTCTCTCCAGACCTCCCGGCCAAGGACGCTGAGGACAGTCCCACAGCGCGCAGCTGTCTTTTTCGTTTGAATAAACAAAACAAAGCACCCTCTGTCTGGTTGAATTCTGGGTCCTTTTGCTCCGCCGTGACAACATATTTCCTGGTAATTGTTTATTCTTGGCTTTGCATATAATTGTAGCTGTGTGTGGTATCATTGTTAATTGATTTTAATTATTTTGAATTGTGCTGGATTCCCCCCTCCCTTGACATTCCGTAAGTGGCCGGTCAGTCTATTAAAGATGTGTTCGGGTAGTGTCGAGCAGACAATAACTTACAACCGCGTAGAAGAGACTTCGGGTTATAATACATGAGGTGTATGATAAAGTTGTAAGTGTCATCTTCCTTTGGAATTCCAACTATAATAAATACATGTATATTTTAAGTGTTTTGTCTCTGATAATTGTTTTCTTCCATTATTGCCAAATCTCCAAATTGGGTGAGACAGGCTGTAGTGAATGAAACAGGAAGATCTAGAGGCCGTCTTCTCAATACAAGGGTTTAAAAATGCTTCTATAGAAGTATCAACTTAAACTTATTACTCAAGTTAAGTATAAAAGTACCTCATATAAAACTACTTAAAGTATGAAAGTAGAAGTAATAATTACAATAATTGTATAGTATGATGTTGATAGTGGAAAGAAATTGGAATTGGCTGTTTCACCCACATAAATGTCCATTGAAAATGAACCATTTATTTCAATGCAAATATATTAAAGGTCCATATACATGCAATTCTGGGCATCAACATGGGTTTCATGCAACAGAAAAACTGATGTTTGGTTGCCTATAAGTGCAAAAAGTCAAACTTCAGAGAAATATTATCAATAACCTTTTACTAGTTATTATTGGAATGTACAGTAAATGACCATCCAAGTGTAGATACAGGAATTGATGAGGGTAACAGATGTAAGATAACAAAACTGGACATGAAAATGAGTGCATTACCCTCTTATAACAATTACCCTTGTATGGTTGTCTGTATACAGCAGACAGTGTTGTCAAAATGATTAATCCTAGTGGATTATCAGAAAAGGGAAAAACGTAAAATAACAAACAATCCTAAAAATGCAATGTTCTTCTTCTATGTTTTGTTCTTCTAAAATTTTTGTTGGGGCATTTGGCAAACAACTTGGTGCAGAACTGCCTCCAACCACAATCAAAATCACTCTGTTTGGGCAGCGCTATTTATCTGAATTTTTTTTTTGTTTTTTTATTGACAAGACAGAATGAAAACAAGATGAAATAAAGTAGAAGTATTGAAACTATTTTCAAAATGTAAATAGTAGAAAGAACAGGTAATTGCATGATAATGTAAGGAGTAAAAAGTAGGCTAAAAAATAATTATTCCACTAAAATATAAACTAGAGATTGATCAATACATTGACTGGCTGATATTTGCGTTGTTTTCTTGTATTGGCATTGGTCGATATATGCATGTGCTGGCCGATCCATTAGTGCATTCAGCAGCCTTGCCTTGACGTCCCGTTAAGCGCATACATTGAAGCTGTGTCCCTGGCCGGAAATGGCTGGTAATGTAAGACTGGTTGCAAGACAGAAAGAGTACGTTTTCAACTTTTATTGGATTTTTAATTGTCTAATTTAGATGTATTTGCCCTTTGAATGGCTGCCTCTGTGTATGTGAGCGGGATGAAACAGCTTCTGCTTCACTCGAACGGGTAGGTCATGTAATGCAGTGTGTTTTTTTTTTTACTTTCACTTCCACTCTGCCACTGAACTCATGTGTCATCGTTGGTGTTTTTAAATGGTGAACAATATTGTTATAGTTGGCATAAAACTCCTTTCCCACTGTCTAAAAAATGACGTCTGATCTACGGCTGGCCACCTAGCATCGCTATGTGAGTGTGCGTTAGCATGGAGAATAATGCATGCACATGAAAACATCACCAATGACTACACGTACAGCATCTAATAAACAGAAAATAATGTCCATATGAAGCGGTGGTCTGTCTTTTTTTCTCCTCCTCCTTGCTACTGTCTCACTGTGACACGTTTCGTGTAAGTGTTGCAACGCAAGCTGCACTTGTGCTGAGTGAAAAACTGAGTAAAAGTCCGGTTGCCTCCGATTTAAGCCCGCTTGCAGCTGTGACAGAGGGGTGTTGCTACAGCAGCTGTGAGCTCTCTCTCTCTCTCTCTCTCTC